>NC_034176.2:45616580-45759080 GCF_002021735.2 Oncorhynchus kisutch
GAGAAGGAAAGAGAGAGAGAGAAGGAAAGAGAGAGAGAGAAGGAAAGAGAGAATGCAGTGCAGAGATGTTGATGTATTGTGCAACAACAGTATAGATAAAGTTCTATTTTTATTTATTTTTTCTAAAGGGTCAGGACAGTGAAGTACAGTTGAAATTGGACATGTCCAGGCACAAAACATCCCTGATTGATCTTGACCTACATTTAACACAAAAATGTCCCAAGAAAAGTCCTAGCTGGCAGCAGAGACAGAAAAAAAGATCAACGAATATACTCCCATCACCTAAACATTGTTTATGTCCTCCGGTCTTGGCAGTTGAGCATTGGACACACACACACACATGCACGTGCGCACACACAAAAACCAAGCAGATGCTTGACAGCTTAATTCTATGTAGAGGAGAAGAGGAGAACGGAGAAGAGGAGAGAGCTGCCTTGCCGGATCAGGCCAGACTGAGTGACATAGTGAACATAAAACCACCTTGTTTGGGGCCCTCTTTCTTTTCTCTCTTCTCACAACACGCTTTACATAATCATCACATCTGTCAAGTCCCCAATCTACTACCTAGATAGAGGATCGCTGCCCCATTCGACTCCTCATCCGACGAAGTGTCTCTGACGTTAAGAGATGAGACAGGACAGGGCCTCTGGCAGAAAGCGAATCTGACTCTGACACGGGGCGGGGAGGGAAAGAAAGAGGGAGGAAGGGCGGTAGGGAAAGAAAAATGGAAAAGAAGTGAGATGCAAAGACTTGCAGAGACTTTCTGACACATGAGAAGATGACAGGGATGGCTTGCACAAGGTGAAAGAGAAAGAGATGAAAAGGAGTAAGAGCAGAGAAAGACAGAATAACAGAGAGAGAGAGAGAGAGAGGGGACGGACGGACGGACGGACGGACGGACGGACGGACGGACGGACGGACGGACGGACGGACGGACAGACAGACAGACAGACAGACAGACAGACAGACAGACAGACAGACAGACAGACAGACAGACAGACAGACAGACAGACAGACAGACAGACAGACAGACAGACAGACAGACAGACAGACAGACAGACAGACAGACAGTAAGTAAAAGGGCTCCTGATCAAACACACAGAAGCCTTTGAAATCCTCTGTGGAACATGACAAAAAAAAAACATTCACAGCTACAGCTAGTCTAGAATCAGGCTTGGTAATAATAATCCCGATCAGGACAGTGTACAATAAGGCTCCGTCCGTCTGGGTCTGTGGTTGCAATGGTAGCCTGTCCCAGGGCGTCGGCCGTAACCTGACCTCTGCAGGGCACCACCCAGGGGTCAACAGGAAGTAGCTACTGGGCCAGCGGCCGAACGCTAAGCCACATAACACAGACCAATGTTTCCTACTTCCAGCCAAACTGAACTCACTTTCAGCCAAATAAATATGAGTATTCCACTGAACTTCGGGCAGCCGTCGCAAGTCAGGGCATGCTGCAGAGTACTGGGAATGTAGGCAAATAGGGAGCACTCATACTCTCTCTTTCACTATAATATCTGCTCTGTCTCGGTCTCCCTCTCTCTGTTTCTATATATCTCTCCATTTCCCATGTCTCTCTCTTCTCTTCCTCCTTCTCCACCCTTAAACTCTTTGCCTTTCCTAACACAACCTCTCCAAGCCCCAATACTTCTGTCTCCATTCACGCAAACACATTGTTAGCATTGCTAACAGTACTGATGGCCTGATTCCCCTAGGTTAGCGCATGAGACAACAATAGGCTAGGGATAGGATAGCAATTAGATCCTAGCATATTATAGTACTAAGCTGCTAGTAATGCCCAGCCTGATTTCTCACTGCGGTGTGCCAGCTAGGCTTTGGCGGTATCCAGACTGTCATACCTTCATACTGACCTTGTGCCATCTTGGGATATTCGGTATTATCGGCACTGAACAAATGGGGCTCTTTTTTTCAAACCGCTGTAATCCGAAGGCTAGCAATGCTAACAAGTACATGTCAAATCTCGCAGAGAATGCTAACTAAATGCTAACGAGTGCACTGCGAACATTTTATATAGTCTCTGACCTGAACTATTCGCAGGACAGACGTCCCAGCTAATAAAGTTACACAAGTAACTCAAAAATGCTACTCACAGTTTGCTGCACGCACAAGACAAATATTACACAACAGAGCTGTTGATCCAGGAGGGAATTCTCTGCTGTTACCAAGAAAAGCTTGATTTCGCAAAAAAAATATTTTTTGCAAAACAGATTAACAACTGCAGAGCACTTAGCACATTTTAGAACTAAACTTCATAAGATATCCACCTGGCAAACATTTAGTTGTGAATTCCATACTGTAACTGCATCACCTGACACGTGCTGCACAACAGTGATAAAAGGCTCCGGTCTCAGTTTGTTGTGTGTTGTAAACAAACACCACATGGACTGGAGACTAGCGGACTTCTATCTGGAAACATATTGATGTTAGTTTAATTAGTGTGTTTTGTTTCCCTGTTGAAGTGAACATCTTCTGGCTTTCCATCAAAGACTTATGAGGGCAACATATGGGCCGGGGGATGCACTGATTATACATAGGAGAGGAGAGGAGAGGAGAGGAGAGGAGAGGAGAGGAGAGGAGAGGAGAGGAGAGGAGAGGAGAGGAGAGGAGAGGAGAGGAGAGGAGAGGAGAGGAGAGGAGAGGAGAGGAGAGGAGAGGAGCACAAACACACACACACACAAACAAGCACACCGCTCCACATACATTCAGTGGTTCACCAGTGTCTGCTGCACTGAAGCCCATCCGTGGCTAAGAGGTTAGAGTGCCCCCCCCCCCCCCCCCCCCCCCCCCCAAAAAGGACCACAAGGGCCACATATGAAGCCTATAACCTCCTGACACTCCCTGTGCTGAGCAAGATGGGTTAAACACACGCATGCTCGCGCGCACACATGCATTGTGTCCCCCCCATCTGTCTCCATCTACCTCTCTATCTCCCTCCTCCTGCCAACACATGGTCACATATCCCCCCCGACGGCCTCACTGTTATCCTCAAAGAGGACCCAGCCCCTACAGCCCCATCATCGGCTATGTCCCAAATGGCACCCTATTCCCTCCATGCCCATCCCCATCTCCATCCCCATCTCCATCCCCATCTCCATCTCCATCTCCATCCTCATTCCCATCCCCATCTCCATCCCCATCCCCATCTCTATCCCCATCCCCATGCCCATCCCCATGCCCATCCCCATCTCCATCCCCATCTCCATCCCCATCCCCATCTCCATGCCCATCTCCATGACCATCCCCATCTCCATCCCCATCCCCATCCTCATTCCCATCCCCATCTCCATCCCCATCCCCATCCCCATCTCCATGCCCATCTCCATGCCCATCCCAATCTCCATCCCCATCCCCATCTCCATCCCCATCCCCATCTCCATCCTCATCCCCATCCCCATCTCCATCTCCATGCCCATCTCCATGCCCATCCCCATCCCCATCTCCATCTCCATCCCCATCCCCATCTCCATCTCCATGCCCATCCCCATCTCCATGCCCATCCCCATCCCCATCTCCATGCCCATCCCCATCTCCATGCCCATCCCCATCCCCATCTCCATGCCCATCCCCATCTCCATCCCCATCTCCATCTCCATGCCCATCCCCATCTCCATCCCCATCCCCATCTCCATGCCCATCCCCATCTCCATCCCCATCCTACTCAAACAGTCAGTCAGACTGTGACATAACCCAGTCAAAAAATATGTTGCATGGGCGGCAGTTACGGGACCTAACTAGATACAGACCCAGGGAAGAGTGAGGGGATGGGGGGGCGAGGCAACACCTGGGATGTATGGGGGTAGAGAGCGAAAGGGATGGAGGAGAGGAAGGATGGGGGGGGGGGGGAAGTAGGAGAGAGGGGAAGAGAGAAGGGCGAGAGAGGGGGGAGAGGAGGCAACACTTGGATTGGACGGGGAGAAAGGAGGGAGACTACGGGGAAAGGGGAGTCAGGGGTGAGGACATTGTGGTGACCCCTTTAAAACCTGAGCAGGAACATGGGGAGTTTATGAAGTCACTGGATGTCATAGGGCCTAGACCCTTCCTCTACACACACACACACAACTTGAGCCAGAAACTTGAGTAGTCATCACAAAGCCCATTAATCCGTGTCTGTTTTGTAGCTTGCTTGCCAGAGTGGGAGAAAAAAACATTACACAAACAGTTACAACCTAGCATGGACCGTTTATCGGTTACCACACTGTGCGCTGTTGGCCACACACACACACACACACACACACACACACACACACACACACACACACACACACACACACACACACACACACACACACACACACACACACTAACACAGCTCCTCTCCAGGCCAGTAATGTATCTGGCTGTCTGCTCTGCAATGCTCCTGACAGAGTGCAGTCTCTGTGAACTAGGCTGTGTTCTGCTGTTAACCTGGCCCAGGATGTGTCTCGGAGCAGGAGCAGGGGAGAGCAAGAGAGAGTGGTGAGGTTGCCTGACACAGCAGGAGTCGGAGTAGGAGCGAGGGGTCACGTTGCCAGATATGGTAGACTTAGGTAGCAGGAGAAAGCCATTTGGTTGCCAAATTCTGCTGCTCTCACAGAGACAGCTAGGGGAGTCAGTCTGGACTGGAAGGAAATCCATTACTAGACACTCACTCTCCTCACTCCGGTCTTAACGGTCTTAGCCGCTAGGCTAGCATACACACACGTACACACAAAGGAGCACAAGCACATATACTCCACACACCATACATATTGACACTAATCCAAACTCCTCTACTTTATATGATTTTCATCTAAATGCAGTTGATGTCAGAACGTCATGCTGTTGCTTCATATGCAGCAAGTCAGATGCTCTCTCTGAACAGCGAACACTCCTAACATGTCACATTAGCTCAGTCTTACAAGTTAGATCATGCAACTCTACATCACTATGAAGACTTCACAGCACAAGATAAGTAATGGCAAACCTAACGCTCTCTCCTGTTCAATAATTTCCAAACGCCATGACATTTTGCCCCTAATATCCTGCCTGGATAACCACATCATGTTTTCACCTGGCCTTATTTCTGACAGTTCAGTCGCCTTCCGTTTTCCTCAGATATTCCTTTGTCAAACACCTACACCGGAAGTGCACACAAGGGGTGTTATTTTATACGTTTTTTGGGACTCACAAAGCTATTTAGGCAACAGGGATCTTGATCCAGGAGGGGATTGAATGTCTCTAGTCTGGGTACCAGTCTTTTTAGCTAACATTCCACTCTTTTTCTCTCCAGGGCTCCCGAGTGGCGCAGTGGTCTAAGGCATTGCATCTCAGTGCAAGAGGCATCCCTACAGTCCCTGATTCAAATCCATGCTGAATCACATCTGGCCGTGATTGGGAGTCCCATAGGGCGTTGCACAATTGGCCCAGCATTGACTGGGTTTAGCCGGTGTAGACCGTGATTGTAAATAAGAATTTGTTCTTAACTGACTTGCCTAGTTAAATAAAGTTGAAATAAATCAAAGATAAATGTCATTGCCAGAGAGGCTGGCATCCACGTTCTATATGCAGGTGGAGTTGGTAGTTGGAAATAATCGGAATATTTTCCATGACAACATGTGGAGCCTCAAAAACTAAATTTGAATTATAACAAAGTAAAAAACAAACATGTAGCTGTTAGCTAGGCAAGTTGTTGTATTTTGAGGCTTACCTTTTGTGGTTGGAATTGCAGTATGTATTGAGTTTGAGAATTTAGACATGAGCTAGCACTTACAACTTTTGACAGACTGGTTTTGCATGTACAAACAAAAAACAGTTGCTTAGCAACCGGATACCAACCTGTTCTGTGAAGAAGAAAAAAGTGAAGAGTTACAATATTTGAATAATCGTTGTGATTGGAGGATAGCTGTGAGGGTTATCGAATCAACTCCTCTGTTCTCCTCGAGCTCATTAACGATAAGTATAACTATAACGTATAGTCATAGGCAGTGGCGTAGCATGCACCCCTGCAAGGGTTAGGTTTCAATTTCAACAGTAAACTGTCCAAGCCTAATGATGTGATGCAGAAAAATACACTACATGGCCAAAGGTATGTGGACACGTGCTCGTCAAACATCTCATTTCAAAATCATGGGCATTAATATATAGTTGGTCCCCACGTTGCTGCTATAACAGCCTCCACTCTTCTGGGAAGGCTTTCCACTAGATGTTGGAACATTGCTGCAGGGGACTGAAGAGCATTAGTTGGGCACTGATGTCAGACGATTAGGCCTGGCTCGCAGTCGGCGTTCCAATTCATCTCAAAGGTGTTCGAGGGGGTTGAGGTGAGGGGTCTGTGCAGGACAGGCAAGTTCTTCCACACCAATCTCGACAAGCCACTTCTGTATGGACCTCACTTTGTTCACTGGGGCATTGTCATGCTCAAACAGGAGAGAGCCTTCCCCAAAGTGTTGACACAAAGTTGGAAGCACAGAATTGTCTAGAATGTATTTGTATGCTGTAGCGTTAAGGTTTCCCTTCACTAGAACTAAGGGGCCTAGCCCGACCCATAAAAAACAGCCCCAAACCATTATGCATTCGGGCAGGTGGTGTTCTCCTGGCACCCGCCAAACCCAGATTCATCCGCCAGACTGCCCGATGGTGAAGCGTGATTCATCACTCCAGAGATACTCCACTGCTCCAGAGTCCAATGGCAGCGAGATTTACACCACTCCAGCATTGCGCATGGTGATCTTAGGCTTGTGTGAGGCTGCTCGGCCATGGAAACCCAACCCAGCTCCCGACGAAGAGTTATTGTTCAGACGTTGCTTCCAGAGACAGTTTGGAACTCGGTAATTAGTGTTGCAACCGAGGACAGACGATTTCAGCACTCGGCAGTCCCGTTCTGTGAGCTTGTGTAGCCTACCACTTTGTGGCAGAGACGTTGTTGCTCCTAGACTATTCCACTTCACAATAACAGCACTTACAGTTGACCGGGGGAGCTCTAGCAGGGCAGACATTTGATGAACTGACTTGATGGAAAGGTAGCATCAAATAACAGTGCCACGTGGAAAATCACTGAACTCTTCAGTACGGGCCATTCTACTGCCAATGTTTGTCTATTTTATACACCTGTCGGCAATGGGAATGGCCATACATGCACTCAAAGATATTCAGCTGGCCTTGCAGTTATGATTTTTGTTTTGTTTTGTTGTATTTCTGAAACCTTTTTAAGAATTTTTCTGGTAGATGTTTTCTAAAACCCCTTTTCCATCTGTTTATCCAGAAATCAATGCCTTTACTTATGCCTAATTTTTAAGATGGAAAATGGTGGGAAAAATGCATCTATGCCTTTTATATAGACTTTTAGCTTTCATTTAACACCCAAACCTCACATGTTGGTGCTCATGGGTCCTTTTCGATGGAAATACCCTACTGCAGGGTTTTCCCCAAACTCGGTCCTGGGGCCCCCCTGGGTACATGTTTTGGTTTATGCCCTAGAACTACACAGCTGATTCAAATAGCCTCATTAGACTCACCTGGACTCAATCACCTGCCTGATTACCTTCCCTATATATGTCACTCCCTTTGGTTCTTTCCCTAGGCATTATAGTTTCTGTTCCGTTGTTTCATGTCTGTACACAACTCGTGTTTCTTGTTTTGGTCCTTGTGTTATTTATTATTAAAAGTCACAATTGGCCAAGCATCGTCCGGGTTAGGGGAGGGCATGGCCGGTAGGGATGTCCTTGTCCCATTGCACACTAGCGACTCCTGACATGGTCGCCAGGTGTAACTACCAATGAAATTGGGGAGAAAATGGGGTAAAAAAAATGTTTTGAAACGGAGTTTAAGAATACAGTTGCATGGTATTTGTGTAATTTCTCTGCAGTGTTCATTTGTGTTTTTCCGTCTGAATACGGAAGGTAAATTGAAGTTGGTATGTCTCAGCGTCTGACTGTGTATAACAAGGAAGGCTTCAAGTTCATATTCTGGAAGGAGGGAATCCAATGTCACTGTGGGGAGTCCACATTGTATTACAATGTAGCCAACTCAACCCATTCATAAGGAATGAAATAAATAACAGCCAATGGCCCACTGTCAACCCGATACCTTGGACAATATTGCATTATTAGCCTACTTTATATTACAATGATTGGATATTATTAAAGTTGCCTATATTGAATCATTTATACACATTTCAGAATACAGTCAATGACCTACAACGTCTGTGGTGGGTAATAAGAATGCACCATCCACAAGAGCATTTGTCATAAGAAAATTGACTTTCTGTTCCTTTCTGAATTTAACCAGTGACAGGTAGCAGCATCCTTTCAGCACCTGCAACGATGTACAGTAGGCTATACAAAACATTCCAGTAGACAGGTCGGGAGACGCATAGAAAGAATTATGTGTAATGCTCTGTTGTACGCTACAAGTGCAGAACATTGTAGCATATTCACGGGCTACGATATGTGCACAAATTCAGTCATACAGTAAATTACATCCGCAAAGAATTTCACACGAATAGCCTCATCTTTCCATTGAGCGTCTAGGGAGGAAATTATCAGGCGGCTCAAAAAAGTACGCAGCGTACCTCGTAACTTTTAAACGGTTTCTGGTAGCGGATGTGTTGGATAAAGACACACACTGGGAGAAGAAACAACAGCAGAATACGTTTCTGATCAACTTACCAGTGTCGAACTGTCTGGAAGCAGTCGAAGATAGAAACCCAACTAGTAGAAGGGCAGCAGTAATTGTCAAAAATGAATCCATCGCTCCAGTCTTTGAGAAAGAAAGAGCGGGGACTTGTCTTGGGTAGGGTACAGTCGTGTTCCCGAACGGAGCAGAGAGTGTTCGGAGCTTCGGACGCAGGTGAACTGTTGTTCTGAACGCAGCCTGATGCGGACTGATGTGGCCAGTCGTTTTGTGTGGGTAGAGGTGTCGTTCCTAGTTCGCGTTTAAAGTCTGTGAAGTGAACTCCAAGGCAGGCAGGTCTAAACACACAGAGAAACAAGAGAGATAGTAGAAAGCAAGCAGGGGATCCTAGTCAGGTTCCCGTGCCTCAGCCGGTTCGACAGGTTCCCGCACCTCACCATAAGCGACCGGTTCCTGGTCCTCGGGACCGACCCTCTGGTCGGTGTCCTGCGCACGTGTCAGGGAGGGGTTACAGTCACGCATACTCCCTCTCCAGCACTCGAGGTCGTCAGGCTGCTCATTATTGCGCACACCTGTCACCATCGATACCCGGATCAGTGCCTCATCAGACTCACCTGGATTCAATCACCTGTCTGATTACCTTCCCTATATATGTCACTCCCTTTGGTTCTTTCCCTAGGCATTATAGTTTCTGTTCCGTTGTTTCATGTCTGTACGCAACTTGTGTTTCTTGTTTTGTTCCTTGTGTTATTTATTATTAAAAGTCACTCCCTGAACTTGCTTCTCGACTCCCCCGAACACAAACGTCAACAACAGAATAATAACTGCCTGACACATACACACACACACACACACACACCGCGAAAGCAAACATCACCATCTTTCAGCTTTCAGCAAAACTCAAAACTTCACTGTTACACCTTTGACATGAAACGACTTCCATTTGTGTGTACGAGTGTCTCTGCGGCTGCCATGCAAGCTTTCTCTCTCTGAGCTTTGCTCCTGGTTGGTTAGAGAGGAGAATGGTATGTCGGAGTCCAAGCGGCTGGGCCCGTATATAAAGCCCTTAAAGACACTCAGCTCTGAAAGCCAATGTGTGCGTCCCAAATGGAACCCTATTCCCTTTATAGTGCACTACTTTTGACCAGGGCCCATTGGGCTCTGGTCAAAAGAAGTGCACTATACTGTATAGGCAATAGGGTGACATTTGAGATGCAGTAAGTGTAAAAAGGAGGCAGAGATGATGAGTGTTTAAGCCTCAGCTATATATCTTCCTTCAACACCTACGACACAGTAAGCCTGTGCTTGGCAATTCTACGGAAATTGAATTATGCCCCAAAAAAACACAGATTTTAACAAACCATACTCTATGCAACTCTATGCAACTCTCAACTCTTTGGGGTGGGAGGTAGCCTAGTGGTTATAGTGTTGGACTAGTAACTGAAAGGTTACTAGATCGAATCCCTGAGCTGACAAGGTAAAAATCTGTCATTCTGCCCCTGTACAAGGCAGTTAACCCACTGTTCCTAGGCTGTCAATGTAAATAAAAATGTGTTCTTAACTGACTAACCTAGTTAAATTTGTTTTAAAAAATGCACAAGGACTAATTTTAACAATGTCCACTGAAAAATGTACAAAAACAAATTTCTTGGAAGAACTATGAAAATGCTAACTTTAGTAAAGGAATTACGGTCAAATGTCTGTCAGGTGTTTATGTGACCACGTTTTCCAAAACCTCTGTTAAATATCTGCCCTAAATTAAGATTCAAAGATGTCTGCAGAAAGAATGGGGTGTCAGCTATGACATGGCAACTTGAGTTTGAAAAAAATCAATTTTGGTTATTGAACTACAGTAAGTGAATTGGATTTACACCAGGTAACGGAATTATGCTAACAGAATTACATCATGGGTCCCTGATCTGCACTACAGAAATGCATAATTATAGATACGAATGTCATTCTCCTCATGTTTCACAAGTTTTGACCCAGTGCAGCACAGTAGAGTAGAGTGCAGTACAATACAGCACAGCAGAGTAGGGTAGAGTTCAGTACAGTGCAGTAAAGTCGATTTAGTTCAGTACAGTAGAATATTCTGGACTCTACTGTACTATACTCTACTTTTCTTTACTGTACTGTATTGTACTACTGTATCGGACTGTACTCTACTGTGCTCTACTCACTGTACTATATTGTATTTGTACTTTGTGTTGTACTGTAGTCTACTGTGCTCTGCTATCTGTACAGTTCTGTACTCAGTACTGTGCTATATTGTACAGTACTATACTGTTCTTTACTCACTGTATTGTAGTCTACTGTACTGTGCTATCCAAACTTGTGAAACTTAAGTTCAGAATTGGTCCAGTGTGAACGTTACGTTTTTTATTTTTTTTATCACTTTTTTGTGTGTGCAATTTTCACAAGTATATGGTACATTTTCATCACTCTTAGTACAAAACTCCAAACAGACCATCAAAAAAGTAGTTGTTTCAAAACACTATGTACATTTTTAATTGACTAAGTACAACACAAAATCATACAGTAGATTTTTTACCAAACTTAATCAGTGTATCATCAGGAAATACATGTTTCGCATTGCAATACATGTTCATATAAAGTAATTGCCTTTCATAACACAATGTGAACATTACTTTTCATATGATTCTTTTATCTTTTGTTAAAATGCATTTTACTGTTACTTAATGCGACTGCTCTTAATTTATGATCACTTAAATGTTTGATAAACCTATATATATTTACATGTAAACCGGTTAGATTTTGAAAAGTAAATGTATGTCTGTAAAGTAGAAACATAAAAGTATGATATATGTACTACTATGATGATAACTCAAATGTACTACCATGATGATGACAATTAAGTTTATTTTTATCTGATATTGACAGGATCAGAAATGTACCGTATGTAACAAATCAACTAAAAGTTTATTGGTTGTGTACACAGATTTGCAGATGTTACAGCAGGTGCAGGGAAATGCTTGTATTTCTAGCTCCTTTAGTGCAGTAATACAATCTCAATACACAATTCATCCCAAAAGGTCCAAACAAGAAGGAAATGCATCCCCTATACAGTAAACATTTCCCCAAAATGAAGTTAATAGGGTCTTTTGGATGGGGGGAGGTTCACACTGTGTGTGTGTGTGAGTGAGTGAGTGAGTGAGTGAGTGAGTGAGTGAGTGAGTGAGTGAGTGAGTGAGTGAGTGAGTGAGTGAGTGAGTGAGTGAGTGAGTGAGTGAGTGAGTGAGTGAGTGAAATAGTGAGTGAAATAGTGAGTGAGTGAGTCAGAGACAGAGAAATGTATAAAGGCCTTCAGTTAGCTTTCATTTAACACCCAATGTGATATGCTCCTATAAACCTCATATGTTGGTGCTCATGGGTCCTTTTCGATGGAAATGTCCTACTGCAGGGTTTTCCCCAAACTCGGTCCTGGGGACCCCCTGGGTACATGTGTTGGTTTATGCCCTAGAACTACACAGCTGATTCAAATAACCGATTCATCATCAAGCTTTTATTATTTGACTCAGCTGTATGGTGCTAGGGTAAAAACCAATATGTTATCCCCACGTTAGGGAAACCCTGCCCTACTGCATAGTTACAGTAGAGATGACGACCCTCTCTGTACTGTACAGGAGACAAGATTTAAAAGGACAATCTGCTTCAGCATGAATTCAAGTTGTATGAGTGGCACACAGGAAACTCTGTGTGTGTGTGATGTGTTTGTGTATGTGTGCATGCGTGCGTGCGTGCGTATGCCTGTGCGTGTCGTCTACACTCGGAAACGTTCCTTCTACTTGATCTAAAATGTATTTGGGTGAAAACATCCAAAATAGACAGAACATCATCACCGCACTGAGTTTTGCTCTATAACAAATATGCAACAGAAAACAGAATAGATTTTCCAGATGCAAAGAATGTATAAAATATGATTATATACCCAATATCTATTATGCAGAGGGTACATAGATATTGTACAGTTAACATACAGAATACTTTAGGCCAGACTTCAGTATTCTGGGCTAGGGTTCTCTGTCCATTGCAAGCAAAGAGGGGGGAATACCATTGTTTACAGTGGTAATGCATAGGTACACATGGGAGCACTAGCATATGTAGCACAGATGGTCAAACATCTCATTGGAATCAAAAAAGTATCATTAAAAAGAGGAAAGCAGGAGGATTTTCTGTTTAGACATTAAACACATCACACATTACAGCACCAGAAATGTTGGCTTATGTGGTCATCAATATTAAATATTACAATTCTTTATTTTTCTCTTGAAACGAGGGAATCCAATGTCACTGTGGGGAGTCCACGTTGTATTACAATGTAGCCAACTCAACCCATTCATAAGGAATGAAATAAATAACGGCCAATGACTCTGGCCCACTGTCAACCCGATACCTTGGACAATATTGCATTATTAGCCTACTTTATATTACAATGATTGGATATTATTACAGTAGCCTATATTGAATAATTTATACACATTTGTCATAAGAAAATGGACTTTCTGTTCCTTTCTGAATTTAACCAGTGACAGGTAGCAGCAGCCTTTCAGCATCTGCAACGATGTACAGTAGGCTATACAAAACATTCCAGTAGACAGGTCGGGAGACGCATAGAAAGAATTATGTGTAATGCTCTGTTGTACGCTACAAGTGCAGAACATTGTAGCATATTCACGGGCTACGATATGTGCACAAATTCAGTCATACAGTAAATTACACCCGCAAAGAATTTCACACGAATAGCCTCATCTTTCTATTGAGCGTCTAGGGAGGAAATTATCAGGCGGCTCAAAAAAGTACGCAGCGTACCTCGTAACTTTTAAACGGTTTCTGGTAGCGGATGTGTTGGATAAAGACACACACTGGGAGAAGAAACAACAGCAGAATACGTTTCTGATCAACTTACCAGTGTCGAACTGTCTGGAAGCAGTCGAAGATAGAAACCCAACTAGTAGAAGGGTAGCAGTAATTGTCAAAAATGAATCCATCGCTCCAGTCTTTGAGAAAGAAAGAGCGGGGACTTGTCTTGGGTAGGGTACAGTCGTGTTCCCGAACGGAGCAGAGAGTGTTCGGAGCTTCGGACGCAGGTGAACTGTTGTTCTGAACGCAGCCTGATGCGGACTGATGCGGCCAGTCGTTTTGTGTGGGTAGAGGTGTCGTTCCTAGTTCGCGTTTAAAGTCTGTGAAGTGAACTCCAAGGCAGGCAGGTCTCAACACACAGACACAAGAGAGATAGTAGAAAGCAAGCAGGGGATCCTATTTCGAATCATGTGACAGGAAATCGTGGCAATGGATTCAACCTGCAGCGTTGGGCAGTGAGAGTGTGTGTGTGAGAGAGAGAGAGAGAGAGATAATAAAGCCCATTGAATTAAATTGAGAGCGAGTAAATTGGGAGTCATTGAGGGTTTGCATGTCAGAGCAGTTTTAGTGCCTCAGTAAAATAATAACACATGAATAACACTGGTTCATTCATTCCACTTTCTTTTATCAGGGAATAAGGTTGAGAATAGATGAGGAGTCAAGTTGGAATTCAGCCAGGGACACTGGGGTTAACACCCCTACTGTCACAAATGACTTGGGATCTTCAGTGACCACAGAGCCAGGACCTTGGTTTAGTTTGACTTGATGTGCAAGACTTACTGAAACTCTTTGAAGCGCTCTGTAACTCACTGAAAGTCTCTGAAACGTACTGTTCCTGACACACAGCTACTACCATTTACTGTGGAGAACTGATTATGTCCACACAGTCTGGAGTCTGAAATGAGAGGCTCAGTGTAAGGATGAGTAGATGGAGAAAGCAATTTATTCTCATTTCAAAAGGTTTCTTCCATCACTATACTGACCATGCTATAGTTCTGTTCCTGTAAGTTACCCTCAGGGCGTGCCAGGATGAACCTTGACATATTCAATGATCCTGCTCCATTTTGAGACAAAGTGGGACGTAAATCCGGAAGTCCCTGTAAAATGTGTTGTATTGAAAAACAAATTATGTTTACAGTATCTTATTCGCAATAGAAATTTGGTTCCGGGCTATTGGAGGGGGTGAAACCACATTTTTTTGAAGCAAATAAAAAGCTTAGAATGGAGTTAAAACATAAGCAGCCTTGAACTTTTATTTGGATAGATGCTCTACAGACTATCTACAGTAACATTTCAACTAACTATCTACTAACCTTAACCCTAACCCTAACCTTAATCCTTATCCTAACCCTACATTTTCATACACCTAACCGTAACGTTAGCAAGCCGTTGCTTAGCAACAATAGTTTATTGATAGTATGACCATCAGTAGAGCATCTACAGATGGAAAATCCTGACTATTCAAATAAAGTGCGACCACCCTTTTTTTTAAAACCATTTATAGCATAGTAATCAGTTATCATGCAGAAAACAGGTGCAGAATTATACTTTAGTCCCAAATGCTCGAGAAAAATTATACCGCTTGACCTTCTCTCACTACCTCCCAAACGTTGTAAGCAGAACAGCACCCTCATGTGTTCATCATAATATCACAATTAGGAAGCATTGCTGTCCTCTGCTCTGTCGGACACATGAACGCATGTACGCACACACACACACACACACACACACACACACACACACACACACACACACACACACACACACACACACACACACACACACACACACACACACACACACACACACACACACACACACACACACACAGAGTCAGAAAACATTCAGGACCCTAAAATAGAATATCCATTATGATCTTACCAACCTCACCAACAGAAATATGACATAGTTGCCAGAACTCACAGAGTTGGCTGGTTGGTTGGGTTGTTTGGGAGGGTACACTATACTATATAACACTGCACTGGGAAAGTAATACTTCTGGGTGACTCGTGACCTTTGGAGATGAAAGATACAAAGTATCCTCAAGCTGCTACATGGCCACCATAAGACCACACTGCCTTTAAGTCGACACTACAGTGGATCTCTACATACAGTCTATGATTCACAAATGTATTCATTTTTTGGAAAACCAAATAATTATTAATAAAAACAGTCAATATCAACTATTCTAAGGGACACTAAAATCCTTGTTTCATACAGTAATAATACAAGACGGAAGAAGGGCCATAATATTGTACATTGACTTCTTTAAGCTATTAGAATATTCTCTGTGTGCCATTTTCATACTTTTCAAAATTTCTACTGAATCCCATTAAAATACTTATTTTACTCCCATTACTCCTCACTACTATTACTCCTGTCATAGAGGATAACGATGATAAGCAGCCTACGGTGAGCAGGGTTGGAGCCTTTGTCTATCCTCGTCTCTGTGTGGAATCACGTTGTTCCTCTCCTCTCCTCTCCTCTCCTGTCTGTACACGCTGCCTGGTTGCATTCCTTGTGGTCAACTGGAGTTACAGCAACCCTGCTATTTGTCTTTCATCCTGCACTCTCCTGCTGAAACACTGTATGCCCTCTTACATGCATACATCAAATTTGCACTTTAGGGTTCAGTGGGGTGAGCCAAGACTAGTCATATCTACAGACGATCCGGAGTGGAGTGTAAGTGCTCATAGTGATTATATTTCAGTGAACCCTATATTTCTGAAATTACATGATTTTTCTGAGGTGAAAATGTCTAGGATAGGGGGGCTCTCATTGGTGTTTACATTCTAGAGTCTTATGAGTTGGGCATAACCTTGCGAAGGAGAAATATGCGTAACACGAACATGAAAATGTAAATGCAATTGCCTTATTAGATGAGCTGTTTTATTACCCAAGAGCAATAGAGATAGAGCGAGAGACGGAAAGAAAGAGGGACAGAGAGAAAAAGAGAGACAGAGAGAAAAATAGAGAGAGACGGAGAGAGGGAGAGAGAGGCTGAGAAAGAGAGAGAGAGACTGAGAAAGGGAGAGAGAGACTGAGAAAGGGAGAGAGAGACTGAGAAAGAGAGAGAGACTGAGAAAGGGAGAGAGAGACTGAGAAAGGGAGAGAGAAAGAGAGAGAGACAGAAAAATAGAGAGAGACGGAGAGAGGGAGAGAGAGAGACAGAAAAAAAGAGAAAGATAGAGATGGGGGGACAATAAGTACGTGGTTTCTTTAAAAGAACAAAAAAGTCACGTAACGTTTTTCAAATAAGTTCACCCCTACTTTTTTGATAACATTGTGCCAATGAAGTGTTAGCAAATGCATGACATTCAAAAGAATAAAAAACGGCCATATTTCTTCATAGTTTGGCTAACACAAAATGTGCTCATGTTGTCCTTACTCCACCCTACTTTTGACTTCTTAATGTTTGACTCACTATTTAGCTGTCGGTGCAATTCCAACTAAACGCCGAACACTCTGACACTTCTCGAGTCACTACATTAATTAAAATCACAACACAAAGAGTTACAGAGTCCCAGTCCCCCGGTCCTGCCCGGAGTCATGTATTTAGAGTGTTGGGCAATTGAAGTTTCAGCATTATGATGCATTTACATGACACTACAACATTCTATGGCAGCCATGTTAGCGCACAATTAACATAACATGGGGAATATGTAAGGGATAATCAATAAGGAGCTATGCGTGGAAGGTGTGTTCCAAGACACGCTAACGGAGTGGAACTATCCTTCCACGGAGTTGCATTTTTTTCCAGAGAACGCATAGAGCCGCGAGTTGATCATCCCTTTTATACCATGGCTATAATTTAACACATTTGCTGCTAGAAATGTGTTAATTTGCAGGAAAAAATGTGTTCAACATCCACTGAAGTAGGTAGCAAGTTTACTAGATAGCTACAGTAGTTGCCTTGGTCACCAAACAAACATACTTGCTAGTTTAGCTAGCCAAACCATCATGCCTAGCTTGTTATTAGGAAAATTAATCAATGCCAATAATGTTAATGTTTTCAATTTGACTTTTGCTTTCAAAAGCAGCTCAAACTAATGGTGCTTTCAAGACAACTGGGAACTAGGTCAAATCATGACCTCAGTGATCTTCAGGTCTTCCCCAGTCCATACAAAAAAAATTCGGAGTTCCCAGTTGTTATAAACACGGCAATAGAACATGTATGAATGAACTGGCCATTTAATTCTACCATGCTAATATGGTGTGCGTTATAGGGAAATAATGCACGCTCTAGAATTCCCTTCAAGCCAATCATGAACGAGTATTCAACAATGCCATGGTATGATTAATTATAAAACAGGTTGTTTGGATTCTAGATTCTGATTGGTTGTTAGCAGGGAGTTGCTCACCACAATCCCCGGGTAATGCCTGTTAACAGTTCCATTTGAATGATCAATGCACATCTACTGTCCCATACCCCAGCCAGGCAATTCATAAACTTAAAAATAAAAAAACAGTCCAGATATTATTTTTGCAAGACTCTAGCCTAGAAAATTGGTTTGCAATAGTTGGGGTTTGTCTGAAGGTTGCTGCCTGGTTCTCCAACCTGTGCAACAATGTTGAAGTTGTTTTTCTTTTGCGATCTCCACCATGCCATAAGAGAATGAACGTGTCCGGGCGAGAATGACAGCTTATCTGAGCCAGGCAATTTCATTTATCAGGATCATTATAATGGATATATATCCAAAGAAATGGCAATAGAAACAAAGGCAAAACAAATGAAAATGCACATAGTTTGCTGTCATTTCAACTGCTTGATGTGATTGTGTGTTAGGTTTAGTCGACTAGCTAGCAAAGGAGAAGTAGCTAGCATCCATAGAAACCTTTTTGGCTTAGAATGGACAACCAGTCCGTTTATCAACCATGCCAATAGAAAGGCCCATTTGGCTAGCAGCTTCAGAATCTCTGAATTAATGACGGGCTTTTCTGTTGTCTGGTGGAAGGAAGAAAAGAAAATGAATTTACTCATTAAAATAAATAAAACATTTAAATATGTTGGTAAAAGCACGTACACATGAATCTCCCTCTACCTTCGTTGTCTCTAATTAGCATTGGGGTGACACCCTCTGGAATGCCTGGTTATTATAATGTGGTATGCTTCATCTCAGAGAGCGAGAGAGCGAGACAGAGAGAGTTAGAAACACAGAGAGAGAGAGAAACACAGAGAGAGAGAGAAACACAGAGAGAGAGACACACAGAGAGAAAGAGATGAGGTAGGACACTAAAGCCCGTGATTCAAATCTGTTATTATTCCTGCAGTCTGAACAGCCGAAAAGCACATGGAATTGGACATTTCGAGACACATTTCAAACTCCCTTCGTAGGTGCCAACACAATCACTTAACATATCAATGGGGAACCGGCAACGTCTCAACTTGGACAATTTATAATTCAGTCAAAAGCATATAAATCCAAATGCATTCTCAATAATAATTACAGGTCTATACAATAGAAATAATACATCTGGAAAGGCTCAAGAAAAAAACACAGTAACAGGCATGGGATTTACTGGGATCACCAATGGGTGCATTGGAAAACAGGCTGTCACACCGCCACACTGTATCATCACACCAGATAGAGGTTGGTCATTTTTTATGTCTTTTAAGGAGAAGGAAGCTCCACAAGGCCTCACAAACATCGTACTTGATGCTGTATATTGTGTTAATTGCTTCCTCTTCTTTGGGCTCCACCCTGTGCCACCCTCTGGTCTCCTGACCAACTCATTGTCATTGTACTTGGTGATCTCTTGGCTGATCCTGAATCTGCTTTCCTGCAGTGTGGCATCTTTTTCCTTCTTGTTCCTCATCCTCTGCCTCATCTTCTCCTCAGGGGCCATTTGCAGTGCTCACTTCTTGCTCTTGACCATCTGAGAGACAGAGGGAACCTTCTGCCTGGCCTCATTAAGGACCTTCTCCTTCTCTGAGGAAGAAAGGCTGTCAAGGTACCCACTGGGTTTCATTGCCACCACATTACAGTGGTCTCCAGGTTGCGGGAGGATATGGATGGCTTGCAGCGCAGCAGGCTTTCCAAGTCAGCAACGCACCCTCCAATCATGTTGCTCTTGGGGACTATTATGGCGATCTCCATGACTGGACCACTGGCCACCCAGTGTTTGCCTCATGGCATCTGGGTGGAAGCCCGCCACTAGAGAACGATCAGCATCTCGGTACTGATGAACTCAATGGCCAGTTGGGTGAAGGTGTTTTGCTCTTCACTTTCCACCTCCTACTTTCCACCTCCTCGAACACCTCTGCAGCCAGCTCATTTTCCAGTGATGCCACATCCAAACACTGGATGTAACGGCGTTCTTCGTTTGTTGAAAGAGAGTCGGACCGAAATGCAGCATAGTGGTTAATCATGACTTTAATGAAAAAAGTGACACATGAAATAACTATACAAATACGAAAACAACAAACGGAACGTGAAACCTAATTACAGCCTATCTGATGAAACTACACAGAGACAGGAACAATCACCCACGAAATACAAAGCGAACTCAAGCTACCTAAATACGGTTCCCAATCAGAGACAACGTGAATCACCTGACTCTGATTGAGAACCGCCTCAGGCAGCCAAGCCTATACAACACCCCTAATCAGCCGCGATCCCAAATACTACAAACCCCAATACAAAATACAATAACATAAACCCCTGTCACACCCTGGCCTGACCAAATATATAACGAAAACACAAAATACAATGACCAAGGCGTGACACTGGATCCCTTTTCATTGCAGCAGACCCCTCGCTTCTCCAAACCTGCAAGGCAAAAAGCATCTTCTGAAGATCGGCATTCAGGTCTAAAATATTGCCTTTCAAAAGGCCATGATCAGGGCATGGATCATGCTCATGGCCTGGCGTCCTGCCCTGTACAATGGCTCCTTGATGTCAAACCGCAAGACTTCAACAGGTCATTGCCATTGGGCCAGTACAAGGCCAGGGCATTGTAAAAGTAGATGTTCATCCGGTGGCCATGGTAGATGATCAGATGTTTGTTATTTTAACTCTCCCTTTGAGGAACACCTCCCACGTGTCTGGAGTCCCTGCCACCGGCGAACCATGCCGAGTGAAGCCTGCTGCAGCTGTGCGGGTAACTCTGCGTGTTCTGGCTTCATCGCTGTGTAGGCTGTTTTGGTTGTTGCCTTCAGCAAGGGTGACATGGAGGACATGGATGGCACCAGCTGCAGCAGGCTCCATGTTAACCAGTAGGTGCATGCAGCTGGCAAACGTCCACATCTCAACCAGCTGTTGTCATTGGTCTGTTGAAAGACTTCAAAAGAACTTGTCAGATTAAAGTAAATAACATTGTAATTCTTCCCAAAGACAACACTGTTGATCAAAGAAAATGACACTATTCATCAGTTATTACATTTAATTATAATTATGGTTAATTAACAAATCCATATAAGGCAATGGTCTATTTGCACATAGGCCTACTGCAGCTCTGGTTATGGAGCACTGGTCTGTGTAGAGTATGGGCCTGAGTCTTGCTTGTCAATGCAATAGAATCCTACAACAAAATATCTTGCATAGTTAGTATGCAAAACTAACTAGGGGTATGTGGTGGGTCACCACTTCACAGGAGAGCCATTTGAACGTAAACTTTCTTTTTTAAATCAAAATGTTTTTCGGGGGGGTAGAAATGCCTTCTCGAACAAGTGAAATTATTTTGTCCACAACCATCAAGTGCTCTGTTGCAAATGTATTCCTCATGAAACTGGTTGAGAGAATGCCAAGAGTGTGCAAAGCTGTCATCAAGACAAAGGGTGGCTACTTCTCAAATATAAAATATATTTAGATTTGTTTAACACTTTTTTGGTTACTACATGATTCCATGTGTTATTTCATAGTTTTGATGTCTTCACTATTATTCTACAATGTGAGGGGTGGCAGGTTAGCCTAGTGGTTGGAGCATTGGACTAATAACCGAAAGGTTGCAAGATCGAATCCCCATGTCACGTTTGTCGTACAAAGGAGACCAGGGTGCAGCATGGTATGCATACATTCCAATTTATTAAAATAATGAACACTGAACAAAACGAACTGTGAAGCTAATATGAATAGTGCAGACAGGCAACTAAACATAGAACAAGAACCCACAAACACAAAAGAGAAAATGGCTACCTAAATATGATACCCAATCAGAGACAACGATAAACAGCTGCCTCTGATTGGAAACCATATCAGGCCACCATAGACATACAAATACCTAGACCTACAAAACCCCTAGACAATACAAAAACTAGAACACCCACCCTCATCACTCCTTGACCTAACCAAAATTTAAAGAAAACAGACTTGGGGTGTCAGAGCGTGACACCCCAAGCTGACAAGGTAAAAAACATCTGTCATTCTGCCCCTGAACAAGGCAGTTACCCCACTGTTCCTAGACCGTCATTGAAAATAAGAATTTGTTCTTAACTGACTTGCCTGGTTAGCTATTGAACTTGTCTTTATTATTTTATCCAACATATCATACTGAAACCTGGTATCAAAAGTGGCTCGAAAACCACACGTTTGTTATTTTTGTAGCTAAGTGTAGTATAGGCATGGTTACGTTCCATATCCGAACACACGCCGTTTCCTACTGTTAGCATTAGTCCCAACACCGATCAACTCGTTGTTAGCTGGCTAGCTAGCATCACTACCTACCTCGATGGCTGAAGGCAAAGAGATCTCCTATTCCATCGCTATGGCAGCGAACATTACGCCACCAAATCCCATGGTTCTCACAGGGGACTGGGATACTAATTGGGACCACTTCAAGGATGAATTCAAAGACTATGCGCTGGCGACCGGTCTACATGAGAAATCCAACGAGGTCCAAGCGTCAACTCTGAGGAGCTTAATGGGCAGCGAATGCAGGTATATCTACAGGCACATTCTCACCCTCACAGCACAACAACAGCGTGATGCAAAGGCTATACTGGGTGCATTGGATAATTACTTCAAACCTGCCAGGAACGTCATTTACGAGCAGCTCGTTTTTGGAAGCTGCAAACAGGAAGAGGGTGAGTCGGTACACAACTTTGTAACCCGTTTGAGAGAAAGATCTGCTACTTGTGAATACGGGTGATTGAAAGATGAATTGATTTGTGACAAAATAGTACTAGGAATTGCAAATGAGGATAAGCGCCAGCGTCTACTAAGAGAGAGAGGCTGAACATGAAAAACATTGAAATGTGCCGCACTGCCGAAGTCAGTGACATGAGAATGAGAGCAACGGAAATCGAAACCCCACGCTCCGATGTTGATACTGTTCACGCTGTTGCCAGGCAGACATTCAGACAAAACCAATCGAAGCAGAGTAATTCACCACGAACGGTGAACACAGAGAGCCCCAAAGCATGCAAATACTGTGGAAACACACACGCACAAGGCAAAGAGCACTGCCCTGCCTACGGAAAACAATGCAGAGCTTGTGGAACTAATAATCACTTTGCAAAAGTGTGTCTCAAAAGCAAAAGATGGGTGAGTGATGGCAACATTCACTGTGATGGTGATGTCACTCAGTGTTCAGAGCAGAACAGTGAAAATGACATTTACATGCATGAATCTATTGGGGTTGTACACTCAAGAGGTAAGAAATGGTTTGTGACACTACGATTACACAACAAGCAACAACAATGTCAACTGGATTTCAGTGATACATGCAATGTAATGAGCTACAAAGACAAAATCAATCTGGCTGACATACATCTCTTGCCCAGCGATACTAGACTAAAGCTGTACTCAGGAGAGCTAATGAGCTTTATAGGCATCTTTGATACCGAATGTGTTATTGGGGGATGCAAACACAAGCTGGAGTTTGAGATCATGAAAAACAGTCAACATCCTCTCCTCTCAGGCTCTACATGCAAACGCCTGGGACTGATGCAGTTCACCGTACCAAATGACTTGCACATCGTGGAGCATGTCCAGCCTGGACCCCTGTCCAAAAAACAACTACTCAGCAGATATGACGATGTACTCAACAGGCCCGTTGAATCAGTGCCTGCTCTCATCCAACACTTTGAATTGGATGAGCATCACTCCAGTCCAGTGTGCTCCTCGCAATGTGCCCATTGCATTGAAGGCCCTGCTGGACAAGTATGAGGCCAATGGCCACATGACATCTGTGACTGAACCAACTGACTGGATCAGCAATATGGTCATAGTGAAAAAAAACAGAGAAGCTGAGGGTCTGCATCGACCCAAACCATCTGAACCAAGCACTGAAATGCTACTCCAGCGAAAGGGGACTTGGATGCTGCCTCGTGCAGGTAGGCCAGCCCATTGCATTTGCCTCCAGAGCGCTCACCCCCACCTAACAAAACTATCCACAAATTGAGAAAGAGTGCCTCAGGATCGTCTTCTCCTGTCAGCACTGCCATCACTACTCATATGGTGGAAAGATGGTCATCACTGAAACTGACCACAAACCACTCATTGCCATATTCATTGCCATACTCTCCTCAACGCACCCAAGAGGATTCAAAGTGTGCTCCTAACTCTGCAGAACTACAGCTTGAAGGTTGTCTACAAGCTAGGAACAGAGATGTACATCATTGACACACTGAGCAGGGCAACAGCACAAGGTACAGGCAGAGGCACTGCCTATCAGCGGCATGCCATCTGTTCGCTACTGCAGGAACAAAAAGATGTTCAACAGATCAATCAGGCAGACTACTTAAAGTCACAGATCCCCACCTAGCCCAGAGTAGGCAACACACTGACAAGGACGAACGCTACAGTCACTGAAGTCCATGGTTCTCACAGGTTGGCCGTAACAGAAAGAAGAGACCTTTCACATTGAGAGAATATTGGACCTTTCGAAATGAGATCAGCGTGCAAAATGGCATCTTGTTCAGAAGGTCATTATCCCCAAATCACTACGTCCAGAGAGGTTTACCCGCATACACTCCAGTCATGTTGGAGGTGAAGCATTCTACCGCCAGGCTTGTGAAACATTATACTGGCCAAACATGCAAGCAGAAATTAAAGACCTTGTCAGCAGCTGTACCACATGCAATGAGTACGCTCATGAACAGCAAAAGGAAACCATGATGTCGCACAAACTTCCCACGAGGGCCTGGCAAATTGTCAGCATAGACTTATTCAGCCACAGATAAAAGGACTATCTTCTCCTTTTTAATCACTACTCTGACTTTTGGGAAATTGAACTGCTCCCTGACTAGTCTGCAGAGACGATCATAAAGCACTGCATGGCAAAGTTTGTAAGGCAAGGCCAGCCTGACAAGGTCATCACGGACAACGGACCACAATTCCCTGCACAGTTCAAGCGTTTCGCCTTAGAATGGGAGTTTGTCCACGTGACCTCCTCTCCAAGACACCCAAAGGCAAATGGCAAGGCAGAGTCAACTGTCAAGATTGCAAAACAACTATTAAGCAGGGCCTTGCGTGACAGCAATGACCCATGGAAAGCCATCTTACAGTGGAGGAATACACCCACCGAAAACATGGACAGCAGCCCAGCACAACGCCTTCTGTCCATGTGTCTGAAGACTATGAAGACCATCCCCATAGCTAACAAGCTACTTGAACCCTGCGTCATGGTTGGCGTCTTGGACAAACTGCGACACAGAAAGCTAAGTGCTCGCTAAGTGCTTCTACAACCGGACTGCTCGAGACCTACCAGAGCTGGAAGGGGGTGAAACGAAAAGAACTGTCCAGGCCTAAGGGCGCTGATGGGAGACCACACAGGACTTTGGAGGCTGGGCACGTTCCTACAGAGAGTTGCACCACGTTCTTACCTGGTGGATGTTGGTGGCTCCCTCTATCGTCGCAATCGGGTGGATCTGCGCGTAGCAGAGCAGACAAACCAGAACACGCCATACACTCACCTGGAGCACAGTCCAGGCCTAAGGGCAAGGGGTGCAGAATTAAGACGTGAGCCAACTGAAGGTGAGGCTTCAACCACCAAGCTCTCCAGCTCGTGGCCCGAATCCTTTCCCTGTTAGAGCCCATAATTACTCACGGGTGGGTCGGCTGTGCAAGCCACCGGACAGGCTTACTTTGTAAGCAAGGGACTGTGTTAACTTGTCCTCTGTTTATAAAAAAAAGAAAAAAAGGTGACAACTGAAGTCAAATAAAGTATTTTGTTCAATTGTTATGTTAAGAACTTAATGTTGTGCCGTTATATTTGCACTTTCTATTGAAAAGGATGATGTTATGGAGTCCAGTAGATAGGTAATCGACTAGCTGGGCTTTTACCCGGACTCCGTGTGTAGGGACTTGTACAATGCTTGAACAAGGCAATTAAACTTGACATTGGTGTCTGTCTTTATTCTTTTATCCAACATATCATACTGAAACAACCCGTTCCGAATGGACCCGAAAACAACTAGACCCATTCCGTATTAACCTGGTCGGATCCAGACCTGTTCCAATCCGAGTAAGGAAATCAGCAGATTTTTTTTTTTAAAAGCTACTTTATTAACCGGAGCTGAGTGGGACATGAGGGAGAGGGGTGCCCGCTCTACCAGGCAGGGGAGGGGCCGTACTGTGACGAGTGACATGGGGAGGAGGGAGAGTCAAGAGACAGCAACCAAGCCGGCTCGCGCTATTGTAGACTACAGTAATAGCTGCCATAGCTAAATTATTTATCATCAGATATGATTACGTAGTACCTGTCTTGGACTGCATCAAACCGGGACCAGAAGGTAGTTAACAAGCGAGTTAGCTAGCTAGGCTAACTGAGGCTGCAATGCATACGCTTTCTGATCCAACAATTACACATAACTCCATTCCGAATTATTAAGTGGCAGCCTGCCTAGCTGATGGCTCTTGGTCGTTGTAGCCTATCCTTCTCCTTTAACTTTTAATTCCGTAATTTTAATTCCATCTTGCATTGATTAGATATCTCCTAACTTCTTTCACACATGGAGCGAGGCAATATGACTGTGTAGCGTGTTGCCGCTTTGATGACTTATGATTGGCCAACAACAAGATACACGTGCCATGCTCCAGTCTAGTGAAACGCAACAGCTGCAGCTGCACAATACATTTTTTTTTTACTGCAGAGAATTTCTCTTTACTGCAGCACTCATGTTCGGAAATGCACGGGCCCTTCTGGACAGAGACCCGTGACAATCAGATCTGAATCAGATCCATGACATTATTTACAATTCTGGGTCCACACTGGTCTCGGGTATTCGAGTACAGGTGAATCCATGAAGACCTCTACTAGGAAGCTTGTAAATGCAATGGCACATGTTTAAATGAAACAAGTTCCAAAGTTATTTTTCATCATGACGCATGCCCAGTCCTTTTGGTCTCCTTGGCCGACACAAAAATATAGGTCATGCTCCTGCAAGCCTCAGTGTCAAATCTGATTGGCTCTGAGTTGATAAATGCACACACCATTGTAGCAGAAGATCAACAGAATTTACTCATTTTAAACAACTCTATATATTTTGTTTCAAATGTGCACAAAAAGTGGCATAGCCCCATGTTGATAATGACTTTAAACAATAACACTAACTATTTTGTACCGTCACGCTGGTAGTCTTCTGTGGCCAAAGGGATAAGTGAATCGATTTGGGCTTCTTCTGACACCTTCGCTGGTCGTTATCGTCGTCATCATCATCAGGATCATTATCACCACCACCATTATCATCATCATCCTCACCATCATTATCATCATCTTGTTATTTTCTAGTCGTTACCTGATACTTGTCAAAGGGATGCCAGAACGGAACATAGTTGGCCGGAGGTGCTCCTCTCCTCTTCCCGCCAAAACAAGATGGCCAAGCCCCTGTTCCAGTCTGTGGGAAACACACAAAGATGGATTTCCCCAGGGGGCTCTCAGTGACAGCAAATCAGATTGGTACAACAGGAAACTACTGAGCCCAAATGGCAGGAAAGAGAGAGAGAGGGAGGGGGGGGGGGTTGAGCAACAGAGAGATGGAAGAGAGAGCGAGAGATGAGAAATAAGAGATATGACTCAACACTTTCCACTCCACTAATCTCAGAGACAACCAGGGCAGGGAAGAGAGGTCTGAAGCCATGGTGTTTGTCCCAAATGGCACCCTACTCCATAAATAGTGCACTACGTTTGACCAGAGCTGGCCCTATGGGCCCTGGGTGTCATTTGTGATTAAGCCATGGTGTTGTAGTTCAGTTTGATTAACCTAATCGGACCTGGCTCCAAAACAACAACATGACCTTTGACCCGGAACCACTGGGCTGGAATGGAATCCTGTAAAATGGTAATAGTGTTGAGCATCTTGTTCTGTTGTTCTGTTAAAGAGCAACTGCCCCTAAAAAACAACTTCTCATTTAGAAAACAGCCTATGTGGCATCGACATGAGTCATAAACATTTACTCTGCTGTCAGAATTTACTTCAAAGTGTAAATAGGATAATTTTAGTCATGTCAGTCTTGTCAAAAACAGAGTGAAGGTTGGGTTTGTTTCAATCCTGCCCACATGCCCACAGCTGGCAGCACACAAGTAATCATCAATTCGGAGAGCAGCTGAGCACAACCCGGTTGTAATGCCTGTGGTAAATTTGGGTCAACTTTGGCTATCCCTATGGGGCTAGTTAGGGACGAAATTACATACATGGGACAATATGTAAAAATTCCAATCGCTCCAAATTTCAATGACTTAACCCTTTACACTTGTGGGATTTGAACAAAACACCATTTATTGAGCAGGGACGATGACCAATCCATGAAGTGTGTTGATTAGATGTATAGATGTAATTGCCATTTTGTGATGTAGGCATCTTTACATTAAATAAGGATAAGAGCCTGAGCTAAGAATAGGAAAATAAACTGCATCAACCAGGACCTTTCTGATGTTGCACACCTTTGTAAAGCACCATGCTATGTATAATAGAATTCTACTCATAGTGCAAAATGTATCTTCCAGACTTAGGGTCTATACAACTGTTAGCTATTGTAACTTGGAACAGCATTGTGTAAACCTTTGTCCATGTAAAAACTGTTATGCAAATGTTTTCTGTCAACGTGAAGAAATTTAAATGTATTGCACCAGAAAAGAGATGTACAAGCAAATAAAGAAATCATTTTAAAAAAGCCCAAAAATTCCTTTCTGGCACAGGGAAACCAATTAGATGTGCAATAACACAAAAAAGGCACTGTCGGAACAGGCTCTGATGCTTTTAACTTCTTAAGAACTCTTTCATCCCCATACTCATCCCACTGCTCCCTTTACGCTCAGGTGCATATTTCAGGCACGTTAACATCACCTTTAGTATTTACAGTATTTATTTGATTTATTTCACCTTTATTTAACCAGGTAGGCTAGTTGAGAAGAAGTTCTCATTTGCAACTCCGACCTGGCCAAGTTAAAGCATAGCAGTGTGAACAGACAACAACACAGAGTTACACATGGAGTAAACAATAAACAAGTCAATAACACAGTAGAAAAAAATCATCTATATACATTGTGTGCAAAGGCATGAGGGGGTAGGCAATAAATAGGCCATAGGAGTGAATAATTACAATTTAGCAGATTAACACTGGAGTGATAAATGATCAGATGAACATGTGCAGGTAGAGATACTGATGTGCAAAAGAGCAGAAAAGTCAATAAAATAAAAACAGTATGGGGCTGAGGTAGGTAAATTGGGTGGGCTATATACCAATGGACTATGTACAGCTGCAGCGATTGGTTAGCTGCTCAGATAGCAGATGTTTAAAGTTGGTGAGGGAGATAAAAGTCTCCAACTTAAGAGATTTTTGCAATTCGTTCCAGTCGCAGGCAGCAGAGAACTGGAAGGAAAGGCAGCCAAATAAGGTTTTGGCTTTAGGGATGATCAGTGAGATACACCTGCTGGAGCGCGTGCTACGGGTGGGTGGTGCCATCTTGACCAGTGAACTGAGATAAGGCAGAGCTTTACCTAGCATAGACTATGCCTCTGTTGCCTTTGATTTGCTAAGACTCACTCTTGCTGTAAAGGGGGAAAACAAATATACCAAGTAATTAGCATTGCAGGCTACCATACTTAGATAACTTGGGAAGCAGTATTGGCTGGGGGTGGGAGATTACATTCCTCATGAGATTCTAAACACACAACAATATACAGAATAGAAACCATGCAAAGTCAATTGAATGTACACAAACTGTCAATGCCTGTTTAAGCATACCAGTTATAAATTAAAGTTTATCTTGGAGATCTACACTTCACTGGCTTTGGTGATTTCGACGTCTTCACAATGCTGTTTTGATTCTGAATGGGTTGAGGGTTTGAACAATTAAAGTTTTTAAGTTATTGCATTTTCAAGTATAATGTATGCCAGAATGGCGTGGGCGGCAATCGAACCCACGCCGATACGGTAGGCCTATATGTGCACACTGAAGGCAGTGGCCCTAAACGCTAGACCCCCCAGGCCACAATTTAACTCAATTTTGACAGTTCATTCATTCCTAACCTTAGGATACAAATGACACTTGTATGTCGTAGCCTTGTTTTGTCACCCTTTCCACTCGTAAAATGGCAGATTTGGGCACTGATAAAGTCAAACCAACTTTGCCATGGTTGCACAACTGCAGGCTGAAGCTAATAATTGGCGAAAGAATTTGGCTAACTCTTCCCACCTGCGAACACACACACGAAACACCCACATCAAACCACACCCCGAAACCAACACATTTATTCAGCCATGGCCGCTAGCATTTCTTAATGAGCCAAATTTAAAACGGGGCCAAATCAGGAAGTTCAGCCACCCTTTAAGGATTCTGAGAATGTTCACTGTATTCTAGAAAATAGAACACTCAGCACTGACTAAAATCTCAGAAAATGTTTTCTTCTGAAAGCTGTGAGAGTCTGCATGGCCTTCAAAGGATGGTTGTATAAAATGGTCCCTTCTACCATCTCGAGTTCATTAAGAAAATGCAATTTCTTCCCAAGTACGAACAGCATGAGAGGTTTCATCTGTGTGTGTGTGTGTGTGTGTGTGTGTCTCTCTGTGTGGGGTACATTGAGAACAAACCTTGGTTTCCAAGTTTTCCGACAACACCGTAAACATAATCTGATGAGTGTCCTTTCATTTTGTCCCTCCAGAGAATGCAACGTCTCCTTGGAGTGCACCGCAGCGCACCATATGAGCGGAGTAAATACTGTAGCTCTTGATGGAAAACATACTTGACTTATGTATAAAATGACACCCTATTCCCTGAATAGTGCACTTGTTTTGACCAGACCCCATAGGGCCCTGGTCAAAGTAGTACACAATAGGGAATAGGGTGTTATTTGGGACACAAAGGCTCGTCTCGGTGTGGGCACAATGTTTACAGCAGCAGCAGAATGAACAGATTAAATGCTTCACATTAACCTTCACATGTTAGAACCAGGTATAAACTGGGCTTCTGATGCAGCTTCATGTTTCCTTTCAGCAGCTCTTCATTTCTCTGATACTGTGTAGTGTACAAACACATATAACACAAGCACAATAACTGTGTACTTCCCCTCAAAAACAAATTGGGCCAGTCCCGAATGGCACCCTATTCTGAATATAGTGCACTACTGTTGACAAGGGGACTTAGAGAATATATAGCGAATATGGTACCATTTGGGACACAGCCATTCATTATGTTTTGCTCTAGCCTCCAACTCAGAAATAAGAGTTTGTTTTGTTTGAAAGTTTAGAACTTTGCTGAAGACAGCCAGGACCGAGGCCTACCCCCCTGAATGTTGCTTGTCGCTGAACCGTGATAATGTGCCTCCGATGTTTGGCACCACTCGCACCAACCGCACATCTCACTCCCAATTACCAAATGAATCTAGTCAGGGGGGAAGTATGTCAGCTATGCCCTATCCTGACAACCGATTCACAGAGCATGTGGCGGTTAGTTCTACCATAAATCACATCCGAAGGCAGTAATGTTATATCCCAACGCAGTGCAGTTTTGCAACTCCAGTTTGTGTCAGAGGGAGGACTTCTAAAGAGGATCAATGACAGAGGATGTTCAGTACGACAGTATTGGTGTATCAGTACCTCTTTCCTTACTGTAAAATACAGTATGAGGTGACATAGTCAGTTACTTACATTTGGACCAGGAGTTTTTCATGACCATGAGACCTGAGCAGGAAAAACTTTAGAACCTAGTTAAGTTTAATGCTAGAATAATGTGACAGATAAGCAGGTAGGCTGAGGAGCAGTGTACTGGGAATGATGGATCTGAGGATATAAAGACACCGTTCCATTTTACCAAAGAAATCATAATTCCCCACACTGGCCGACCATTTGAGGGTTTACACATTTATCACACTGATGCTTACCCTACCATGCCTCTTTGTTATTCTGGATCACATCTTCTAAAAACTCAGGAAGTATAATCTGAATAGCATGAAGATAAATCTGATGATGAACAGTAGGTGAGAGTCAATGGTGTATGTTAAATTCTGTGTCAGGGACATTAGGTTGGAGTTGAGCACAGAGCAGAACAGACAGCATGAATAATAATGAGTGCTTAACCTCAGTGGACCTGACACACCAAGTAAAGTAGAGTAGAGGAGTGAACACATTCTGACTCATACTGTAGCAGCCAGAATGTATGATTAAAGAGAGGAGAGAAGCTGAGCAGATGTCCCAGTGAACTCAAACACGTGTGTGCGCGGTCATGCACACAGACACACGCACACACATACAGTACCAGTGGAAAGTTTGGACACACCTACTCATTCGAGGGTTTTTATTTATTTGTACTATTTTCAACATTGTAGAATGATAGTGAAGACATCAAAACTATGAAATAACACATATGGAATCATGTAGTAACCAAAGAAGTGTTGAACATATCAAAATATATTTGAGATTTGAGATTCTTCAAAGTAGCCACCCTTTACCTTGATGACAGCTTTGCACACTCTTGGCATTCTCTCAACCAGTTTCATGAGGTAGTCACCTGGAATGCAAGTGTGCCCTAATTTGTGGAATGTCTTTCCTTCTTAATGCGTTCGAGCCAATCAGTTCTGTTGTGACAAAGTAGGGGTGGTATACAGAAGATAGCCCTGTTTGGTAATATACCATGTCCATATTATGGCAAGAACAGCTCAAATAAACAAAGAGAAACGATCGTTCATTATTAGTTAGTTATTAGTTATTATTATTATTAGCTGACGTGAAGGTCAGTCAATCTGGAAAATTTCAAGAACTTTGAAAGTTTCTTCAAGTGCAGTCGCAAAACCCATCAAGATTTATGATGAAACTGGCTCTCATGAGAACCGCCAGAGGAAAGGAAAACCCAGAGTTATCTCTGTTGCAGAGGATAAGTTCATTAGAGATACCAGCCTCAGAAATTGTAGACCAAATAAATGCTTCACAGAGTTCTAGTAACAGACACATCTCAACATCAACTGTTCAGAGGAGACTTTGTGAATCAGGCCTTCGTGGACGAATTGCTGCGAAGAAACCACTACTACATCAACATTTGATAGGGCCAAGAAACACAAGACCGGTGGAAATCTGTCCTTTGGTCTGATGAATCCAAATTTGAGATTTTTGGTTCCAACCCGCCGTGTCTTTGTGAGACGCAGAGTAGGTGAATGGATGATCTCCGCATGCATGGTTCCCACCGTGAAGCATGGTGGAGGAGGTGTGATGGTGTGGGGGTGCTTTGCTGGTGACACTGTCAATTATCTATTTAGAATTCAAGGCATACACACGCCATCTCATCTGGTTTACGCTTAGTGGGACTATCATTTGTTTTTCAACAGGACAATGACCAACTCACCTCCAGGCTGTGTACAGGCTGTTTGGCATAGAAGGAGAGTGATGGAGTGCTTCATCAGATGACCTGACCTCCACAATCACCTGACCTCAACTCAATTGAGATGAGTTGGATTGCAGAGTGAAGGAAAAGCAGCCAACAAGTGCTCAGAATATGTGGGAACCTCTTCACTTTTTTGGTTACTACATGATTCCATATGTGTTATTTCATAGTTTTGATGTCTTCAGTATCATTCTACAATGTAGAAAACTGTAAAAATAAAGAAACGACTTTGAATGAGTCTGTGTGTCCAATATTTGACTGGTACTGTACATAGGGTACATACACCCTACATACAGTACGTAGTATGTTGTAGACACACACACACACACACAGCTCCAGACGGTAGCAGTAGCTGCCTTCCTGATGTGTGCTTGTGTGTGCACATGTGTGTGTGTGTCTACAGCATACTCCATATGCAATGTAGATGTAGTGTGTATATACCCTATGTACAGTAGAAGTCAAAATTTGGGACACACCTACTCATTCAAAGATGTTTTTATTTTTAAAATAGTAAATGAACAAAGGTTTGACCAACTGGGGACATTTTTTTGGTCCCCACAAGGTCAAATGCTATTTCTATGGAGTTTAGGGTTAAGGTTAGAATTAGCGTAGGGTTCAAATTAGGGTTAGGGTTAGTAGCTAGGTTTAGTTTTAGGGTTAGGGTTAGGAGCTAGGGTTAGGGTTAAGGTTAGGTTTTTGGGTTAAGGTTAGGGTAAGAGTAGGTGTTAGTGTTAGATTTAGATATAGCGTTAGGGGTTCGGGAAAATAGGGTTTTGAATGGGACTGAGTTGTATGTCCCCACAAGGTTAGCTGTACAAGGCTGTGTGTGTGTGTGTGCTTGTGTGTGTGTGCTAACCACAACCAGATACCATAGGGAGCTACGCCTGGGAACCCCCACCTCCTCTCCTGTCGTGTTCAAACCACGACTACTGATGGGAAATTTCCCCACTGACTTCATAAAGGAGTCGGTTCATGTTATGGATATCATAAATAACAAGGACTGCTGATTTAGACAAAGGAGCCGTGGGCTACTGCATAATCTAGTCAATTAATCATTGCAGTGTAGTGTACACATTATAAGTACATTTTGTTTTCCTAAATGTTGGTGAATAATGAGATTTGGTATTTCAAATTAGAATACTTTTAGAAAACAGTGGATGAAGATGTTACTTGTCGTTTTGAAACCTGAATGTGCCATAGAAGATATTCTGTGTGTTTTTAAACTTTTTTTCCATTGAACATGCCATACAAAAAGGGAATTTTAATGAATTACTGTATATGAAGAGTGTATTGTATTCTGGGTATTATATTTCATATTCTGGTGATGGCCTGGTAATAACAGTCCACTGTATACAGTACAATACACTCATAGAAAAAGAGAACTACCTAGAACCAAAGGGTTATTCGGCTGTCCCTGTAGGTTGGAGAAGCCTTTCTTGGTTTCAAGTAGAACTCTTTCACCCAACGAAGAACCCTTTATGAACCCTTGGTTCTAAGCGTGTACTGTAGGCAAACCTAAACCAGAGATAATGTTAAGCAAACCATTAGTCTGGCTGGAGAGATGTGTGAGTTTAATCAACAGGGTGAGGCTGTCAGAGACAATCAAGTCTGGACTGGCAGTCAGTCACAGATACTGTCTCATCAGCACATCTCTGCTAATCTGTGTGTGCGAGACCACTCACATGTCTCACTCACACACACACACAAATTTTCAGATTGGTTACACACACACACACACAATCTGCCAAAGAAACTCAGATTAAATACCAAGTGTACAAACTGTACACTACAACTCCCATTTTATCAGATGAGTGCATCTTACGAATACCAATTCCCTTTGCATGTTACAAAGACAAAAGAGAGAGAAGGGGGAAAACACAAACATAACCGAGCATCTACAGTACTCTAAATGTATTGTTTGAAGTTTCCTTTTCTTCTGTGAAGTGACTCTGACTGTGGCATAGTGCGGTTAGTTAAGCAGGTCATTAAGGGTAATGGTTGGGGCGGATTTCAGCCCTTTATCTCCAATAACAGGAACCAAGTTCTGGCAGATTTGGGGGATTCTGAGATTCTGGGGATTCTGAGATTCTGGGGGTGGATTTGAGGGGGAAGTTCCCCTCACCTGTAGAAAAGAGGCTCAGAAGCTGTTTTCATGAGAAGAGAGACAGGCAGATGTGTCATGAAACATGGATCAAGGGATATGCTCTGTCTAATACAGCATGCCTAATATTTTGTATACTATAGTAGAAATGTATTGTATATTGATTCTTACCTCCATTCCTCAGAAAACAGTATGCATGAGAAGAGAGGAGACCAGTGGGTCATGAAGCATGCATCAAGGGAGATACTAGTCTAAAGCTTAATACAGTTGGCCTAATACATAGAGATTGTTTTTTCTCTATGTCCTAATTTATGTACTTTAGTATAAATGTATTCTGAATCAATGTTTAATCAGTTGTTTCAAATCAATCAATGGCGTGAAACCAGTTTCATTCATGTTATCTTAGCAATCAAGAGAAAAAACCTAAAGTGCCTTCAGAAAGTATTCATACTCCTTCACTTATTCCACATTTTGTTGTGTTACAGCCTGATTTCAAAATGGATCAAATTGATTTTTTTCTCTCAACCATCAATCTACACACAATACACAATAATGACAGAGTGAAAGTATGTTTTTAAAGACATTTCTCATTTCCTTAAGTATTCACACCCCTAAATCAACACTTTGCAGAAGCACCTTTGGTAGCGATTACAGCTGTGAGACACCTGGATTGTGCAACATTTGCCCATTATTATTTTCAGAATTCTTCAAGCTCTGTCAAATTGGTTGTTGGCTAGAAAAAAAAACATTTTAAGTTCTTTCTATAGACTTTCAAGTAGATTTAAGTCAAAACTGTAACTCCGCAATTCAGTCCATTCACTGTCTTCTTGGTAAGCAACTCCAGTGTTGATTTGGCCTTGTGTTTAATGTTATTGTCCTGCTGAAAGTGAATTAATCTCCCAGTGTCAGGTGGAAAGCAGACTGAATGTTACACCCTGATCTGTTTCACCTGTTCCTGTGATTGTCTCCACCCCCTCCAAGTGTCGCATATTTTGCCCAGTGTATTTATCCCTGTGTTTCCTGTCTCTCTATGCCAGTTCGTCTGGTATGTTTAGTCATGTCAACCAGCATGTTTTTGGCGTACTCCTTTTTCTAGTCCTCCCGGTTTTACCCTTGCCTGTTTCTGGACTCTGTACCCGCCTGCCTGACCATTCTGCCTGCCTTGACCACGGGCCTGTCTGCCACTCTGTACCTCCTGGACTCTGATCTAGTTTTGACCTTCTTTGCCTGTCCACGACCATTCTCTTGCCTACCCCTTTGGATTATTAAACATTGTTAGACTCCAAGCCTTGTTGCAAACAGGATGCATGTTTCGGAATATTTGTATTCTTTACAGGCTCCTTTTTCACTCTGTCAGTTAGGTTAGCATTGTGGCATAACTACAATGCTGTTGATTCATTCTCAGTTTTTTTCCTTATCACAGCCATTAAACTCTTAACTATTTTAAAGTCACCAGTGGCCTCATGGTGAAATCCCTGAGCAGATTCCCTCCTCTCCAGCAACTGAGTTAGGAAGGACACCTTTGTAGTTGTTACGGTTTTCTTCCGTCGAAGGAGAGTCGGACCAAAATGCAGCGTGGTAATTTTCATACATGTTTAATAATGATGAAAAATGAACAATACAAAAACACCAAACGGAACGTGAAAACCTATACAGCCTATTTTTTTTTTATAAAAAATTATTTATTACCTTCAATACCATTCATTCTTTACAACTCATAATTTTCATACATACTCAAATAATGGTATTTTAATTAAACTAATTTAACTAAACTAAAACCCCAAACAAAACCTCAGGGGAGCATCTTCCCTCCTCGTCACCCTACAAACTACCTTTCCCTATCTCCCCGTCCCTAATCTATCCCCTTACAAATCTAAATGACACCCAGCCCTAAACCCCCCTTCCAGCTCTCCAGAGCAGCATGCTACCCCCACTTCCTCTCCTCCCTCTTCATCCTCCCCCTCAAATCTCCTTCCACCCTCCTCACTATCCCTTCCACCCCCCAATCTCTCCCTGTCTTCACCATGTTCTGCCTGGCTTCCCACAGCCCCCGTTTAAAGAGACTCATGAGAAGCCAGAGCAGAAACCTGTCCCTATCCGTCCCTCTCCCTACACCTCTCTCTAACCCGGCCCACGTCAATACAAAATCCCCCCTTACCAAACCTAACAACACCCGTGCCCTAGCCCATACTACTCCGGCAAAGGCACAGTCCCAAAAGACATGGCGCACAGTCTCCTCTCTGCCACAAGAGGATCTTGGACAGGTGGAGGATTGCACCAAACTATACCGGTACATGATGGAACGTACCGAAAAGCACTTATGGAGGCTCAACCAATTCAGGTCCTTGAGCCTGTTGTCCAGACCCCGCGCCTGCACTCCCTCCCAAACCACTTCCGAGATGCCCACTACAGGCGCCGGACTCCCTGCCTTTCTGACCTCCTCATACAGGTGCCTGTGATCTAAACCTACTCGGGCAACTTCAACCTCAGGGTGCGCACACAGCCACTTGGCCGCATAACCAAAGTGCCACGGAAGCTGTTCCGCCCGAGGACCCGTGTTAGACCACACCATTACGCTTCTCGCCTGATACGAGAAGAACACCCGCAGGAGGTAACCGGACGGGTAAGCTCCGTTAACAAGAAAGAAACAAAAATTGTTTCCAGCTTGAGGGGGAAATGTGGTACCCCCCTACCTCCCTACCCGATGGGACAGAGCATGCGTGCCCTGGCGACCCACTTGCACCTGCCACTCCACATGAACTGAAACACAAGCCTCACTAGAGGCCTCCTCAGATAAGCCGGCAATGGGTAGATGTACGCCAAATATAAAAGAGACGGCAACACATCCACCTTTAGGACCAGGACTTTGCCCATAAAAGACAAATACCTAGCCTTCCACATTGCTAGCTTCCTCTGTACCACTGCGATACGCATTTTCCAGTTTAGCGTCGCTGAGCTGGAGGTCTCAAAATGGACCCCGAGAATCCTCAGGGCCCCCTCACAGAGAGATAACCCCCCAGGCACATCCGTTCTACCACGCCATCTCCCGAAAAACTTGATGGAAGACTTTGCCTGGTTCAGAACCGCTCCCGACGCTCGGGTGAAATCCCCAAAGATGGCAAGGGACCTTGTCAGGCACGAGTCCTTGCACAGCAGCAAGGAAGTGTCGTCGGCATACTGCGTCATCTTAACACGCAGCCCACCACTTCCAGGGATCAACAAGCCTTCCACCCCTGTGTCTGCCCTAATGGCAGCCCCCAGAGGCTCCATGTACAGAACGAAGAGGAGAGCCGAGAGTGGGCACCCCTGCCTGACCCCAGACGAGAGGTCAAAAACGTCACCCAAGTGACTATTTACACTAACTCGGCACCCCGCTCCGACATATAATGTACGAATCCATCCTATGAACTTCTCCCAAAATCCTAATCGACCTAACACTCTGAATAAAAAGGATCTATTCAAAGGCTTTCGCCTGATCTGGCGCTGCTACCATTAAAGGCAGTCCTCTATCTTCAACCCAAGCGATGGAGTCCCTGACTAACTGTAGGTTCCATCTAATAGAGCGGCCCTCTACCCCGCACGTCTGATCCTCATGGACGACGTAGGGAAGGGCTGAGCGCAACCGGTCTGCTAAAACCTTTGCAAGTAGCTTGTAATCTACACACAGCATGGTCAACGGCCTCCAGTTGCCAAGGTCTGTCACTTCCCCCTTCTTATATAAAAGTGACAGCACACCAACAGCCATTGATCCCCCCGGGACCCCCGTCTAAAGTATACCCCAAAACTTGAGATAAAACTCAGCCGGCAGCCCATCCATCCCAGGCACCTTCCCTTTTCCCATCCTCCTAAGAGCGCTCTCAACCTCTTCTAGTGAAATCTGGGCCTCCATCACTTCTCTAATGTCCTCCGGCAACCGCCTGGACAAGTGTTCTAAAAACACATTTCCCTTTCCTTAAATAAACCTTGGAAATTATCAGTTGTCACCCTGACCATATCCTCTGGTTCTCTAACTATACTACCATTTTCTTCCCTAACGCCATGCATTACCTTCCTACTCTGTCTGGCCCTAACCGACTTAAAGAACATAGCAGAACAAGTCTCATTGTGTTCTAGAAAGCCACTATGCGCACGCTCCAGGAAAGCTCGAGCCTTCCGCTCCTGCAACTCCCTGAGCTGCGCCTTTAGGGTTGCGGATCTCTCCCAGTCAAACGACCAGCCGAGGTTGCCTGCCTCGTACTCGAGTTCAATTAACCTTTGGATACGATCCACCTCCCTGCTCTCCTCCCTTTTTTTCCTCTTGCAATACCCTATTATAAAAGCCCTAATCCTCACCTTAACTAATTCCCACCACTCTAACACCCCCTCGCACATGGACCGGAGGCCTTCAAGCCTCCAAAAGAAACCATAAAACCTGTCAACAAAAGCCTGCTCCTCCAGCACATCCCGATCTAACTTCCAGTACCCCCTACCAAAGAGGCAGACTGGCGACCCCACCTGCAGGAGCACCCCGTCGTGATCCGAAAAGAAAACAGGCAACAGCCGCCCAGACAACTTACCCAAAGACCTGGGTACAAAAATATAGTCGAGCCTCCGCTCAACCCCCCTGGAGTTGCGCCATGTAGGCCCGGCCATTTTCGGAGTAGTGTGCAGACCACCATCAACCAGACCATGGCAAGCCATTAGCCCGGTAATGGCGCCTGCACTGCTATCCCCCCCCCTATTCCTAAATCTGTATTAAAATCCCCCCCTATCACTAATTTCCTATTTGTGACACACAGGGGTGTCAGACAGTCCACCATCTCCCTCCTGTCTGCCACCACCTGTGGCCCATACACCACCACTAATCTAAATTTACAATCCCTTATCGTGACATCCACCCCTATAACCCTCCCCTGCATTACCACAAAAGAATCCCCCACGTTTACCTCCCTGTGCCCACACAAAATCCCTACCCCCGATGAGTGCACCCCCCCAATACCCCAAACCAACTCCCCCTTGTCCCACTCCCTCTTAAACCTACTAACATCCCCTCCATCCCTCAGGTGAACCTCCTGTAAAAAAACAAAAATCAAACCCCACACCCTCCAAATAACTAAAAACCGCCCTCCTCTTAACAATATCCCTTAAACCCCTTACATTTAAACTAACAAAAGTAAAATTAGACCCCATGAAAGAATAAAATAAAAACATGTAATACACTCAAATTCTAAACCCAGACAGAAAAAAAAAACAGGAGACTCACCCGATGCTCCCCTGCTCCATATCTACCGGTGAAAACACCATCCGTACTCCCGACACCCCCCCTCTTCCTCCATCTCACCAACCCAGGATGCAGGAATAGTGTTTGGCTCCGGGGTGCCCTGCACCCTGTGTCTACCCCCACACTCCTCCCCCTCCCGAGTGCTGCAGCTGCCTTCTGTTTCCTTCTCTCTTCCATCCGCCGCTTCTTGATCCTCCTCCTTCCTTGCGGCCTTCCCCTCTGGACCTGTACTCTGGTCATGAGGCGTGCTTCCTTCCCCTCCTCTTCTTCCCCCATCCCCCGCTCCTGCTCGCCCCCCAGCCGCAGACGCATATGACCTCTGACGAGCCGGGCACCCCCGCCACAGGTGTGCTGACGAGCCACACCCGTGGCACGCCTTAGGCTTGTTACAATCCCTCGCCTCGTGTTCCTCAGATCCACAAAATCAGCATTTTCTTGTGCTGCACGAGGCGAATATGTGGCCGTAGGCCATACAGCGCCTGCAAAATGGGGGCTGACGTGCATAAAACAACGTCCCCCTGTCAGCCCCTAGGGAGAACATAGCAGGAGGATGGAGGTATCCACCATGTCCCTTTGGGTCCTCCCTGAGGAGGGCCTGGAAGCCTCTCCTCCCATTCCAAAACCCAAGGGAGTCTTTGAGGTGCCTTGCTGAGGAGACGTTATCCATGTATCTCCCCAGAAAGGCCCTCACCTCTTCGTCCTTAACGTATGGGTTGTAAATGTTGACAGTTACAACCCTAAAGTTGTTCTTCGCCAGGCTTGTTATTTCATAGTGGCTCATCGGCCTCTCACCTCCCACTGCTCTTGCCCTTCTCAGGATATCATCGTGTTTCTCCTCTGTATATAGTGCCACGTCGTATGCTCCCTCCAATGAGTTGCCTTGGAAACAAAACATGTCCTTCACCGTCAGCTTTAGAATCCCCATCAATATTATCCTTCCAAAAGTTTCCCGTCCTAAAGGCTCCAACTCCTTTTCCTTCCAAGCAAACCGAATCGTGTTGGTCAGCCCAATCCCAGGGACCGACCGTGTTGATGTATTTTGCACCATCTCCGCAAGGAGAATGGCGGTCGTTCTCTTCTCTTCCAAAACAAGGAAAAAAGAAAAACCAAAGTGACTGAGCCTATTCTGGTGCAAACAAACACAGAGACAGGAACAATCACCCACAAAACACTCAAAGAATATGGCTGCCTAAATATGGTTCCCAATCAGAGACAATGATAATCACCTGCCTCTGATTGAGAACCAATTCAGACAGCCATAGACTATGCTAGAAAACCCCACTAAGGCACAATCCCAAAACCTACGAAAAACCCCCATACAAAAACACACCACAAAATAAACCCATGTCACACCCTGGCCTGACGAAATAAAGAAAGAAAACACAAAATACTAAGACCAGGGCGTGACAGTAGTGACTGGGTGTATTGATACACAGTTCAAAGTGTAATTAATAACTTCACCATGCTGAAACAGATATTCAATGTCTGCTTTAAAAAATTTTACCCATCTACCAATACGTACCCTTCTTTGCGAGGCATTGAAAAACCTCCCTGGTCTTTGTGGTTGAATCAGTATTTGAAATTCACTGATATTTGCCCTGGTTCGGGTGTGTTTCAGACTTGTATTTTCAGGCAGTGCGGCCTCTTCTATATCAGCAGCCTGTTGTTCACCACCTGCTTGGATGGCGGGTTCATTCCATTGTGTTTTTTACATTGGAAAAAAGTATAGACTCAGAGCTAGAAAATGGTATATCTGCATTTTGCTTTGAAAGTTGATAAACTTGTAACCCCACTTTTGAGAAAATGGCCCCTTGAATGTTTTGGTACACCTACTGGAGCGCTCTTCTGTGTCTACACTAGAGGTCGACCGATCATGATTTTTCAACGCCGATACCGATTATTGGAGGATGAAAAAAGCTGATGCCGATTTTTAAAATGTATTTGTAATAATGACAATTACAACAATACTGAATTAACACTTATTTTAACTTAATATAATATATCAATAAAATCAATTTAGCCTCAAATAAATAATGAAACATGTTCAATTTGGTTTAAATAATGCAAAAACAAAGTGTTGGAGAAGAAAGTTAAAGTGCAATATGTGCCATGTAAGAAAGCTAACGTTTAAGTTCCTTGCTCAGAACATGAGAACATATGAAAGCTGGTGGTTCCTTTTAACATGAGTCTTCAATATTCCCAGGTAAGAAGTTTTAGGTTGTAGTTATTATAGGAATTATAGGACTATTTCTCTCTACACCATTTGTATTTCATATACCTTTGACTATTGTATGTTCTTATAGGCACTTTGGTATTGCCAGTGTAACAGTATAGCTTCCGTACCTCTCCTCACTCCTACCTGGGCTCGAACCAGGAACACAATGACAACAGCCACCCTCGAAGCAGCGTTACCCATGCAGAGCAAGGGGAACAACTACTCCAAGTCTCAGAGCGAGTGACGTTTGAAACGCTATTAGCGCTCACCCCGCTAACTAGCTAGCCATTTCACATCGTTACACCAGCCTAATCTCTGGAGTTGATAGGCTTGAAGTCATAAACAGCAGAGCTGCTGGCAAACGCACGAAAGTGCTGTTTGAATAAATGCTTATGAGCCTGCTGGTGCCTACCATAACATAATAACACACAGAAATGCGAGCCTTAGGACATTAATATGGTCGAATCCGGGAAACTATCATCTCGAAAACAAGACGTTTATTCTTTCAATGAAATACGGAACCGTTCCGTATTTTATCTAACGGGTGGCATCCATCAGTCTAAATATTCCTGTTACATTGCACAACCTTCAATGTTATGTCATAATTACGTAAAATTCTGTCAAGTTAGTTCACAATGAGCCAGACGCCCCAAACTGTTGCGTATACCCTGACTCTGCGTGCAATGAAGGCAAGAGAAGTGACACAATTTCACCTGGTTAGTATTGCCTGCTAACATGGATTTCTTTTAGCTAAATATGCAGGTTTAAAAATATATACTTCTGTGTATTGATTTTAAGAAACGCATTGATGTTTATGGTTAGGTACACGTTGGAGCAACGACAGTCATTCGCGAATGCGCACTGAATCGATTATATGCAATGCAGGACACGCTTGATAAACTAGGAATATCATCAACCATGTGTAGTTATCACTAGTGATTATGATTGATTAAGTTTAATGCTAGCTAGCAACTTACCTTGGCTTCTTACTGCATTCACGTAACAGGCGGGCTCCTCGTGAGACTGGTGGTTAGAGTGTTGGACTAGTTAACCCTAAGGTTGCAAGATTGAATCCCTGAGCTGACAAGGTAAAAATCTGTTGTTCTGCCCATGAACAAGGCAGTTAACCCACAGTTCCTAGGCCGTCATTGAAAATAAGAATGTGTTCTTAACTGACTTGCCTAGTTAAAGAAAGATTAAATAAAGGTGAGGGGAAAAAAAATCGGCGTCCAAATGACTGATTTCCGATTGTTATGAAATCGGCCCTAATTAATCGGCCATTCCAATTAATCGGTCGACCTCTAGTCTACACTCATTCAGAATCATTCACACCCTCTTACGCATTAGCTCACCCATCTCTTTAAGTATTCACATGTGATGCCATGTGGTAAACACATGCTATATCAAATAAAAAGTGTTTTATTTGTCACATGCACAGGATACAGAAGGTGTAAACAGTACAGTGGTAGTCCTTGCATTCATGCATAGTAGCAATATCAAAAACAGTGTCCAGAAAAATATTTTATAAATATTTTATTGTTATTAGATGACACTTACCTGACACACTTGACTAAATTGATGGGTCATGTGAAGGAAATGCTATAACCACAACTCACCCACATCTAGCTAAGTGGATGGGTCACTACTATATCTAGACATGTACAATCGAAGGCCGTAATTACCCCCAGACACACCTGCTAATTTGATGGCTCATGTAATAATCTGTCACACACAGAATCTGTTTCACCTGTCTTTGTGCTTGTCTCCACCCCCCACCAGGTGTCTTCCATCTCCCCTCATTATCCCCTTTGTATATATATGTGTTCTCTGTTTGTCTGTTGCCAGTTCGTTTTGTTCGTCAAGCCTACCAGCGGTTTCCCCCTTGCTCCTGTCTTTTCTAAAGTTCCTGCTTTCTAGTTTTCCCGGTTTTGACAATTCTACCTGCCCTGGCCCTGAGCCTGCCTGCCGCCTGTACCTTTTCCCAACACACTGGATTATTGACCTCTGCCTGCGCTGAACCTGAAGACTGCCTGCCATTCTGTACCTTTTGGATTCTGATCTGGATTACTGACCTCTGCCTGCCCTTGACCTGTCGTTTTGCCTGTCCCCTTTTCTCGTAATTAACTTTTGTTACTTCGACACTGTCTGCATCTGGGTCTTTCCTAAAATGTGATAGTATGAACTGGCCATGACCGACCCAGTAGACTTAGACCAGCTCCACAATGCTGTCTCCCTGCAAGGAGCTACAATCGGACGACACGAGGATTTAAAGTCTTATGGAGTGATTCATACCCAGTCAGAACTCCATGACCAGGCATTCCGGACTTTGCTGGAGCAATTCCGCAGATTCCCCACTGGGCAGCGGGTTACACCCGTAATCTCGTAGCCTACCCCAGTGTCCCCAGAACCTTGCTTACCTCCTCCGGAGCGCTACGCTGGAGATACCGGAGCCTGCCGGGCTTTTCTCTCCCAGTGCTCCCTCATTTTCGAGCTGCAGCCTTCTTCGTTCCCCTCGGACCGCTCAAGGAGAGCATACATCATAACACCGCTATGGCAGTATGGGAGCAACAGTCTGCCGTCTGCCTAGAGGAGTTTGTGGTGGAAGTGTGGGAAAGTGTTTGATTCTCTGTTGTCTGGGAGAGAGGCTGCTCGTAAGCTGCTCCAGCTACACCAAGACTCCCGTAGTGTGGCACACTACACGACAGATTTTCACACGTTGGCGGCTGAGAGTGCCTGGAACACAGAAGCATTGTTCCTTCTTGTATTATCGGTCGTGGTCAAAGATGAGCTTACAGCATGAGCTTGCAGCCCGGGAGCTGCGCATGGACCTTGACTCCCTCATAGCCTTCCATCCGGATCGTTGGGCGGCTTCAAGAACGTAGGATGGCTTGTTCGCCCTCGATTCCCACCTCGCCTTTGAAGAATCCTGGAGACCCCCGAAATCGACATGTTTGAGTGAACCCTACGACACTCGGATTTCTCTCGGGAATCAGGAGGGCTGCCGTGTCGCCTCCTTCGAAGTCCAGGTACCTGGACAAGGCTAGATTGACTCTGGCTGAGCGCTTACATCGACTCCACACCCAGAGCTGTCTATATTGTGGAGCTACGGGACATTTCGTAGCTAACTGCCCATTAAAAAAACAGGATCCTCAAGAAAGGGCTAGTACTCTGGTGGGCCTTATGGAGAACTTTCCCTCTCTCCTTACTCGCACCCCTTTCCATACCATCCTGCTGTCGGGGAACCAGTTGAAATCTCTCTAGGTCCTCATCGACTCTGGGGCCGATGAGAGTTTTTTGGACACTACCCTGGCGTCCGAGCTGGGCATCCTCACTCAGCCCATTCTGCCACGCTCATTGTCTGAAGTCAGCGCAGCCTCCCCCGGGACGTCTTCCTGTGGACTCAGAAGTTGCCCCGAAACCTCTCCGTCATTCCTGCGGAGTACCAGGACCCCTGGGAGGTATTCATTAAGGCCCGGGCCACTTTGCTTCCGCGGCACCGACCCTATGACTGCGTGATTGACCATCTGCCAGGCACCACTCCGACCCCGGGGACGACTGTACTCTCTGTCGGGTCCAGAGACCAAGGCTATCAAGACTGACACTGAGGACTCCCTAGCTACAGGGTTTATCCATCCTTCTGCCTCCCCTGCCGGCACAGGGTTCTTCTTTGTGGAGAAGAAGGACAAAACCATTTGCTCGTGCATCGACTACCGGGGCCTCAATGACATCGCAGTGAAGAACCGCTACCCACTACAACTCATCTCCTTGTCTTTGAGCCGCTCCTGGGTGCACCGTGTTCTCCAAGCTGGACCTAAGGAACGCCTACCACCTGGTGCAGATACGGGATGGGGACGAGAGGAAAACTGCCTTCAACACGGCCAGCGGTCACAACGAGTATCTGGTCATTCCATTTGACCTTACCAACTCCCCAGCTGTGTTCCAGGCTCTGGTTAATGATGTTCTCCGCGACGTGTTGAACCGGTTTGTCTTCATCTACCTCAATGACATCCTCATATTCTCACGCTCTACCCAAGAACATGTGCTCCACATCTGGCAGGTTCTCCAACATCTCCTGAAGAACCAGCTTTTTGTGAAAGCGGAGAACTGCGGATTCCATCGCTCCACCATCCCATTCCTGGGTTACATCATTCCTGGGGGGAGTGTACAGATGGATCCCGGGAAGGTAAGAGCAGTGATGGATTGGCCCCAGCTTACGTCCAAGGGTGCAGCTGCAACATTTCCTGACATTTTGCAACTTTTATCGCCTCTTTATATGGCGTTACAGCACCCTGGCTTCCTCCCTATCTGCACTCAACTCTCCCAAGGTTCCGTTCACGTGGTCCCCAACTGCTAACCGGGCGTTCCCGGTTCTCATACACCGTTTCCCCACAGTTCCTATCTTGTTTCATCCTGACCTGTCCCTCCAGTTTGGGATGGAAGCCGATGCTTTGAATGTCAGAGCGGGGGCTGTCCTGTCCCAGTGTTCTCCCCTGGACCTCAAGTTACATCCCTGCGCCTTCTTCTCCCATCGCGTCAACGCCACAGAGAGGAACTACGATGTGGGGAATCATGAGCTTCTCCATGTGAAGATGGAGTGGAGGTACTGGCTGGAGGGGGTGGAACATCCGTTCATTGTGTGAGCCGATTACAAGAACCTGGAATATCTCCGCACCGCCAAGCATCTCAATTCCAGGCCAGCTAAGTGAGCCCTGCTCTTCACCTGGTTCAAATTCTCCCTCTCCTACCGACCAGGATCCAAGAACATCAAGCAGGATGCTCTGTCACGCCGCTATAGCCCTGCGGCTACATCCTCGGACCCCGAGATCATCCTTCCCACCTCGTGCCTGGCGACAGCACTCAGCTGGGGAATAGGGAAGCAGATCCGTGAGGCCCAGCATTCCCAGCCGAACTGACAACCAGATGTTTGTGCCTGACGATGTCCACTCCTCGGTCCGGGAGTGTGCACCGGGCCTCCAGGCTTGCCTGCACCCGGGCTCCCGTCGGACCTTGGCTTTTGTGCGACAACGCTTTTGGTGGCCTACCATGGTCCTGGACCTCTCCACGTTCGTCGCCGCCTGCACGGTCTGTGTGCAGAACAAGACTCCTCAGCAAGCCCCAGCTGGTCTTCCTCAACCACTGTCTGTCCTTCACGGTCCCTGGTCTCACATATCCCTGGAATTCGTCACAGGTCTTCCCCCGTCTGATGGCAACACCGCCATGCTGGCAGTAGTGGATCGGTTTTCCAAAGCCTCCCACTTCATTCCTCTTCCCAAGCTACCCTCTGCCAAAGAAACAGCCCAACTCATGGTGCAGCATATCTTCCAGATCCATGGACTCCCGGTGGACCTGATCTCCGACTGCGGTTCTCGTTCCAGTTCTGGAAGGCGTTCTGCATGCTCAATGGGTGATCAGCCAGCCAGTCCAATGGCCAGTTGGATCGGGCCAACCAAGACTTGGAACCAAGTATTTGCTGCCTGGTCTCTGCCAACCCCACCACCTGGACACAGCAACTAGTGTGGGTAGAATACATATGCAACACCCTTCCTTGCTCTGCCACTGGTCTCTCGCCCTTTGAGTGTTCCCTGGGCTATCAGCCCACGCTCTTCCCTGAACAAGTGGAAGAGGTCAGCATACCTTCGGCCCAGATGTATGTCCGAAAGTTGTCATACCTGGAAGAGAGCCTGGTCGCCCTTCTCAAGATCAGCTCCAGGTATCGACGATAAGCGGACCTTCACCGGACCCCGGCGTCCCAGTATCGTCATTAGACCCTCTGCTGTTCGTCTTCTGTTACCCCGCACCCTCTGTATACATCCCACTTGTCATGTGTCTAAAATCAAATTCAAACTCATGTCTCTCAGACCTTTGTCTCCTGTTTTCTTGCCCACCCCTCTCCCCCGTCTCATCGGCGTACACAGTCGTGTCCTAAAGGTTCGACCTCGGGGCAGGGGATTCTGGTACCTGGTTGACTTGGAGGGTTATGACCCAGAGGAGAGGTGCTGCGTCCACGCTAGGGACATCCTGGACCCAGGCCTCATAGTGCCCCTAGAGGGGGGGGGTACTGTCACACCCTGGTTTGTTTCACCTGTCTTTGTGCTTGTCTCCACCCCCCACTGGGTGTCTCCCATCTCCCCTCATCTCTGTTTGTCTGTTGCCAGTTTGTTTTGTTTGTCAAGCTTACCAGCATTTTCCCCCTTGCTCCTGTCTTTTCTAAAGTTCCTGTTTTCCTGGTTTGGACCATTCTGCCTACCCTGATCCTGAGCCTGCCTGCCTTCCTGTACCTTGTCGCACAACACTGGATTACTGACCTCTGCCTGCCCTGAGCCTGCCTGCCGCTCTGTACCTTGTCCCACAACACTGGATTATTGACCTCTGCCTTCCCTCGACCTGTCGTTTTGCCTGACCCCTGTTCTAGTAATAAACTTTTGTTACTTATATACTGTCTACATCTGGGTCTTTCCTAAAATGTGATAAATCTGTCCGAAGTGGAGTCTTTTGTTTAGACATGTAGCTAGCTAGCTAAACAATGAACCACATTAACCCCAACCAACACAAACATTGTCATAGCTGTAGGTATGAATCCGCAGGTAGCTAAAGCTAACAAACTAGGTTCAATGTCAGCTAGCTAGCTATATACTATAACTAACAATGCAAATGGATTTCTGATTCGAATTATTTTACCACACACATCATATACGTAACGTTAGCTAGCAAGCCAGTAAGCTAACATTTGCTAGCTAACTAACAGTATACTTTAACTTGCAATAAAAATGACTTTCTAACAGAATTAGAAACGTATATCTGGAAAATGTAGCTAGACTCTTACCCGTATACAGTCGTGGCCAAAAGTTTTGAGAATGACACAAATATTAATTTTCACAAAGTCTGCGGCCTCAGTTTGTATGATGGCAATGGGCATATACTGTTATGAAGAGTGATCAGATGATTTGCAATTAATTGCAAGTCCTTCTTTGCCATGCAAATGAACTGAATCCCCCAAAAACATTTCCACTGCATTTCAGCCCTGCCACAAAAGGACCAGCTGACATGTCAGTGATTATCTTGTTAACACAGGCGTGAGTGTTGACGAGGACAAGGATGGAGATCACTCTGTCATGCTGATTGAGTTTGAATAACAGACTGGAAGCTTCAAAAGGAGGGTGGTGCTTGGAATCATTGTTCTTCCTCTGTCATCCATGGTTACCTGCAAGGAAACACGTGCCATCATCATTGCGATTGTTTGGGGCATCTGGAAAAAAGCTTGTGCGGAGAAGACGAGGTGAGTGCCACCATCAGTCTTTTGTCATGTCTACAGTAAAGCATCCTGAGACCATTCATGTGTGGGATTGCTTCTCAGCCAAGGGAGTGGGCTCACTCACAATTTTGCCTAAGAACAGCCATGAATAAAGAATGGTACCAACACATCCTCCAAGAGCAACTACTCCCAACCATCCAGGAACAGTTTGGTGACGAACAATGCCATTTCCAGCATGATGGAGCACCGTGCAAAAGTGATATCTAAGTGGCTCGGGGAACAAAACATGGATATTTTGGGTCCATGGCCAGGAAACTCCCCAGACCTTAATCCCATTGAGAACTTGTGGTCAATCCTCAAGAGGCGGGTGGAAAAACAAAACCCCACAAATTCTGACAAACTCCAAGCATTGATTATGCAAGAATGGGCTGCCATCAGTCAGGATGTGGTCCAGAAGTTAATTGACAGCATGCCAGGGTGGATTGTGTGAGGTTCTGTGTTATACACTATAGCCCTTACCATATCATATGTAATGGAATATTATTTCCTGTTGGCTTGAGTGGATGTATGTGTTATGCAACATAGCTGACTTGAGACATTGTTAACAGTTTCAGGGCCATGGGCCTTTCTCATGATGGAAAAATACAGAATAACATGAAGACAGGAACTGTGCAATGAGTTGGGGGGCACATTCAGAACGTAGTGTTGCGAGAACAAACAGTCTTTTGTTAGATAACAGGAGCCAGGTGCCTGATAACTATATATTCTACACAACTACAACGACTGACCGCTGGAGTGCCCGGGGGCTGGGACCAGCTCTGCGCCAACAATCAACGATAGGCTGGGTGAGTCGAAACCACGCCCAGTCTCTACACTGACAGGCCAGCTCGGAAGTAGGAACTACTTCTGTCAAGAGTATATTATAATATCTGTCAGGAACAAGTCAGTTCTCTGTTTGCCCTGCGAGGTGGGACAGAGAGCATGTATATACGAAAATTGCATTTACCACTTATTGCTTACATAGTATACAATCGGTGACTCAATGTCATATTTATCCTGATACCAGATTCGAATTGACGCAACCCTAACAATTGCAGAGGTCGTGAAAAGAAGGGTCAACACTGCAAATATTGACTCTTTGCATCAACTTCATGTAATTGTCAATAAAAGCCTTTGACACTTATGAAATGCTTGTAATTATACTTCAGTATTCCATAGTAACATCTGACAAAAATATCTAAAGACAGCGAAGCAGCAAACTTTGTGGAAATTAATATTTTTGTCATTCACAAAACGTTTGGCCAAGACTGTACATGGATGAATGCTTCACGGCAGACTGGAACAATTTAAATCAGTTTTGTTTGTAGCTACATCTTGTTTGGCCAGTTTTGTGTCAAGTCACTCCGGTTCACACTGACAGTGGCGTTTGCAGAAAGTAGCCCATCACTTTTTCCTACTGCTCTGTCAATAGCGTCTGCTAAATTCAGGGCATCAATATTGTTGAGAAAAGTAGCAAACTTTTGTAGTTCTCGATAGCTAACGGCACGGTAGAAAGGACTGTCAACACACACTAAAGAGCTCACGTTATAGACAGAAGCATGCTACCATACATGGCATTCCAATACAAACACATCTCCCGGCATGCCCAGCCAATACATGATCTCAGCCAATCATGGCTAGCAGGAAGGTTCCTGACTTTTTCCATAGCTAAATCAACTTTGCTCGTAATTTAACAATTCTATTCGTATTGATGGATGGAAAACATGTTTGTTATTAAGACACATGAAAGAAGGCATTTCTGCCAAAAAAATCACATGTTCCAGAAGGCATTTCTGCCAAAAACTGCATTTTGATAAAAAAAATACTTTTTACTTCAAATGCTGCTCCTGTGAAGTAGTGATGTGCGACATTTCCAGAAACGAGTCACATTTAACATGGTGTCATTTTGCTCTTTTGATTAGTCAAGGACATACCTATTTGATTCTGACACCATGTTTTGTACTGTGTTTATTCGATACAAGAGCAAGGTAATGTTGATTAGAAAGTCTTTACTTCAGCATCACTGTGTAGCATGCATACAGCGCCATTCAGTTTATAGTAAGTAATACCTAACTTGGCTCACTCGTACTATGTAGTATCACACTTAGATACACATAACATCACCGCCATCCATTGGCTTGGCGACATCTCGTAACAAACAAATGGGTTAAAATCTTATTGACAAGACATTTCAGCTTTTCATTTGTAATTCATTTGCAAAACGTAACTCGACTTTGACATTAATGGGTATTGTGTGCAGGCCAACCACAAAAAAATCTACATTTAATCAAGTTTAAATTCAAGGGGTGTGAATAGTTTCTGAAGGCACTGTAATACTGTGGAATATTTGGTGCTCTGTATCTTAGTTGGTAGGGCATGGTGCTTTCAACGGCAGGATAGTGCGTTTGATTCCCGTGACCCATATGCAAAGTGTATGCATGCTTTGGATAAAAGCTTCTGCTAAACGGGATATACAGTATATTATTTATTTTTAGGGATAGTGTACTGTACATGTATTTTGAGGAAATCAGGGATCAAAGTATCCCCCTGAGCATATCTCGGAAAAAAACTGCAACTTGATATCTGCTAACCTAAACATTAAATTCAAAATAGCGTTCAAAAGTGCAACATGTCAAGGACGGTTGCAAAATAATAAGGGCTTGTTTGTGTTGGCTGGGTGGCACAACACAGAGCAGAACACACACACACTAACAACAATCACTAAATAATTTAATTCTCTCTCTCTCTCTCTCTCTCTCTCTGCATTTGGCCCCTGCACACCCTGTTTTGCATTTGAATCATCTCAAATCGGGGAAATCACTTCGCTCCACCCAGTTTCTCTCTCGTGTTTATAAAAACACCAAGTTTCCAAGTAGTCTGCAATTAATTTATATTTGGGTATGGCGGGTGAACGTCTCAATACCCTGGCTCAGTGCCCTTCCGCAGGCTTTCTGTGGAGTTTAGTGCCCCGTTTCCATAGCGCCACCTGATTGAGTCTTTAATGGCTTCCTCTGTTGGGCAGATTTAAGTGTGCGTTCCTAATGGTGCGCTATTTGTTATGTAGTCACACAACTAGTACACAAAATGTGTGCCCTATATAGGGAATAGGGTGCCATTTGGAATGTAGACGAGGAGTAACATCTGTAAGGTCGGACTGGGCGGGAACACAAGCAGGGCCCTGCTCTCTCTCTCTCTCTCTCTGTCTGTTACCCTCATCTGTGTTGCAGTTAAAGAGGGGTATCTGACTTTTCTGTGGCCTGGGAAGATGACGTTCTCCATTATAAAAATAACTGACTCAAATGTAAAACGAGAGCCGGCCCTAAACTTTGCCACTGGTGTGTGGATTAGGTTAGGGTGCCTCAGAGGGGAATATGGTTCAAGTGTCTGATGTTAGGGAGGGGAAAAAAGGGGAACACCAGTAGCCAGGCCCTTTCTTGTGATAAAGTCACACAGAGTGTTAATGTCAAGTGTAGTTAGTGTTTAAGTAAAGTGTGCTTTCTTAACTCACATAAATGTGAGAACAAGCCTTTAAAGATGAGTAGGCCACATATACTGCACAGTAGCTGTAGCCTGGTCCCTGAACTGTTTGAGCTGTTTTACAATAACAATTTTACAGTTGCTAAACAATGAAAATTATCATAGCAGTTGGCAAGACAGCACAAATATATCTGGGATCAGGCTAGAGTAGCTGGGGTTATATTAGAAGAGAACACATTGATTGAAGCATGCTTATATTGTAGGCCTAAGAAAAGCCAGAACAATGTGCATCTGCAAAGCTGCACCACCAGACTTGAAACAAAAAAAACTCACTAAAAACTGAATCTTTGGCCAAAACCACTACACAGGGCCTGCTAATCTGTCAGTTTAAAGGAGGATAAAACAGGAGATTTGAAGTAAGGTAAAACTCCCAGTGAGAGAAACAGGCTTAAACAGAGCAGAGCGGCGAGCATTTATTTGCGTTTGAATTGGATTCGGCTAATTATGAGGAATGGGGGGATAAGACATGGGTAAACACAGCTTTGGAAAAGAAGGCCTCCACTGAGATGAAACACACACACACGTATGCACACACATCTACGGACGTGCACACACACACACACTCGCAAGCACACATATACACACACACAAACACACAATTAATCAACATTTAACTCTCTGAACAGTACAGGTCTTGGCGATCCGCTCCATTGCCTTTCTTGTAAGCAGCGACTGACACATGAAAGCAGTGAAATGTACAGCCTGTTAGGAGATTACACCGCCAGCGATACTTCTGTTGTTTGGATTTTTTGGGGGCCCACTGCAATCTTCCTCTGTTCTTCAGAAACACAATTAGTCAGAATAAGACCACTTCTGGTCACTTTGATAGATTCCTCTTTTCCCAGTGCATGCTTCACCAACTTCTACACCTCAAATGGGTCTCCCAGACATTCTTCAATATTCAACAAAAGCATCCCAACAAGAAACAAATCATTATCCGACATATACGAAGATCTACACTCCACTCCAACTTTAGATCATTTCCTTTTGTTCCATTCTTTGTCACTACTGTGGTCCATTCATCTTCACCAACTTTGCTCAACACTCTGCTCGATTCAACCCCGGCATCCACTTCCGCCATCTCCCCGATGAGTTGGGTCTGTTCGCAATATGAATGTTGAAGGCGAAGGGGGTGTGTCATCTACCATCATTCACTTCCCATCATTCACTTCTGGAAGTTTACTCAAAAGACGAGTGAACCATTCCTTCACCTCGTTTTGCTAGAACATCTGAAACCAAATGATATTTGTAACATGCGTCGTAAAATGCCAAGTGTAGACTAACAGTGAAATGCTTACTTACAGGCCCTTCCCAAAAAAGCAAAGAGAAAAATAAAACATTTTTGAAAAATAACAACCCAAAGAACAAATACACCGTGATTGTATTTAGTAGATATATGTACATATAGGTAGGGGTAAAGTGACGAGGCAACAGGATAGATAACAAACAGTAGCAGTGGCGTATGTGACGAGGCAACAGGATAGATAATAAACAGTAGCAGTGGCGTATGTGACGAGGCAACAGGATAGATAATAAACAGTAGCAGTGGCGTATGTGACGAGGCAACAGGATAGATAATAAACAGTAGCAGTGGCGTATGTGACGAGGCAACAGGATAGATAATAAACAGTAGCAGTGGCGTATGTGACGAGGCAACAGGATAGATAATAAACAGTAGCAGTGGCGTATGTGACGAGGCAACAGGATAGATAATAAACAGTAGCAGTGGCGTATGTGACGAGGCAACAGGATAGATAATAAACAGTAGCAGTGGCGTATGTGACGAGGCAACAGGATAGATAATAAACAGTAGCAGTGGCGTATGTGACGAGTCAAAAAGGGTCAAAGCAGATAAGGAATCAAGGTAAGACCCAAGTGCAGACCGTGTAAAGTAACAATGTTTATTGTAACCCCTGGGGCAGGCAAATGACAGGTCAAGGCAGGCAGGCTCAGGGTCAGGGACAGGCAGAGTTCAGTAATCCAGAGGTGTAGCAAAAGTACAGGATGGCAGGCAGGTACAAGATGGCAGGCGGGTACAAGCTCAGGACAGGCAAGGGCCAAAAACCAGGAGGACGAGAAAAAGAGAGGCAGGGAAAAAGACAGGAGCTGACAGGATGAACACTGGTAAGCTTGACAAATAAGACGAACTGGAAACAGACAAACAGAGAACACAGGAATAAATACACAAGAGATAATAGGGAAAATGGGCGACACCTGGAGGGGGGTGGAGACAAGCACAAAGACAGGTGAAACAGATCAGGGCGTGACAGCTATTTGGTTACCTATTTAGCAGTCTTATGGATTGAGGGTAGAAGCTTTTCAGGGTCCTGTTGGTTCCATACTATGGGCTAATCTGTAGCATTTGCAATGTCTTTCAAAAGGAGATTTTTGTCAATTCTGAATGTGAGGAATCAGATTCTGACAGTGGGGAGCTGCCCCCCAACCTTGTGGCCATTGAGAACCCTGAATCTGAGGACCCCTCGCCCACCAACGAAGTCCCAGGTCCCTCTGAAAATGTTGGTGGTGATGGAGGCAGACCAACAGTAGGTGAAGTACAGGGGGTCTGTGGTAGCTGGAAGGCAGCCATTTCACCCCTCCTGGCCCTGATGTTGGCTTTGATGAGTCTCAGTCTGGAGTGCAAAGCCCCACGCCATCTCCCTCTGAGGCAGAGTGCTTCAAGCTGTTTTTGACAGTGGAGCTGATGGGAGACTTAGTGAAGGAGACCAATCACTATGCCTTGGAGCTACAGGAAAAGAGAGATGCACAGGGAAGCTGGACCACCTTATGGAGAGAGAAAGATTGTGTGCTTGACTGTAATCATAAAATGGGAGCTGTGGATAAGGCAGACATGATAAACAGCTTTGTGGCATGCGCTTGGAAAACCACCAATCCTAAATGGCCACATACAGTGCCTTGCGAAAGTATTCGGCCCCCTTGAACTCTGCGACCTTTTGCCACATTTCAGGCTTCAAACATAAAGATATAAAACTGTATTTTTTTGTGAAGAATCAACAACAAGTGGGACACAATCATGAAGTGGAACGACATTTATTGGATATTTCAAACTTTTTTAACAAATCAAAAACTGAAAAATTGGGCGTGCAAAATGATTCAGCCCCTTTACTTTCAGTGCAGCAAACTCTCTCCAGAAGTTCAGTGAGGATCTCTGAATCACTTCATGATTGTGTCCCACTTGTTGTTGATTCTTCACAAAAAAATACAGTTTTATATCTTTATGTTTGAAGCCTGAAATGTGGCAAAAGGTCGCAAAGTTCAAGGGGGCCGAATACTTTCGCAAGGCACTGTAGTTCACCGCCAGCTGACAAGTCAGATGATTACTGAACAAGGTCTTTTGTACTTGGACATACAGTGGACATACAGTTCACATACAAATCACATACAGTTCCATCATATCACACACACACACCTCCCCACTTCCTCACTCCCTTCTCCAAACAATATGATGCTAGCATAGATAGCAACATTTGCCAACATCATGTTCAATATCATTTGTTTGTGTGGTTTTTGTAAGTACAGAATAAAGAGGAATTAGGAAGTTGCATTGACAACATGACAATTATGAATGATATAAGAAACAGTATCTGAAGAGCTCCAAAAGCATTTAAAGAGCTTTGAAAAAATTCAACTGTTGTTTGAAAATGATTTGAAACTGACAAGTTTGAGCGCATCGCGGTTTGTGGCATGCACTTGGTAACTGTTCTGTTGCATAACATTCACGTTTTGGAACAGTGAGCACATTCTGACATCACACGCATCAAAAAAAAACTCATGCTGGGGGGACCATTAAGAGAAATTTGGAATTCGCTCATGAAAAGGATAATGCCAGGGTCAGTCGGAACTACAATATTCGGCAATACAAACTCAAATGGAGTTATTTTGCTCACTAAATGTGCTGAATATGGTCTCACCATCACCAACACACTTCACTAACCTCACCAGCACACTTCGACAAAATAACAAATTCAAAACATCTTGGATCCAAGTCCAAACTCTGGCATCGACTACGTCATTGTCCACACCAAGGATAGTTGTGATATGAACATCACTAGATCAATGACCAGCGCAGGCAACTGCTGGACAGACCATCGTCTAATTTGCTCCACTATGTCCATCCGAATCATGCGAAAAGAAGTGTGCAGAAAAAGCTGAGCCAGCCAAGGCTTGACATTGAAAGTCTGAGTGACTCCAGCAACACCTCCAAACTGTTCTCAGTGCAGAACTGCCCAAAACATATCTTGAGGATATTGAAACACACTGGAGAATGCTAAAGTTCACCATCCTGCAAGGACACCCTCGGCTATAAGACAAAAAAGCACAAGGACTGGTTTGATGAGAATGACTCAGAAATTGAACAGCTCATTGACACCAAGTGGAGAACATCCTGTGCCTGTCAGAACAATATCAACTGCAAGGACAAAAGAGAAGCTCTTGGCAGAGCGAAGGCAGATGCCCAACGCCGCGGGAGGGAACTTAAAAACAAATGGTGGACAGAAAATGCCCTGGAGATCCAGCATCTGGCACACTCTTCTTTGACGCCACACATGCGGTGTACATACCCAGTTACTGTGGCCTAAACCACCTTCACTCCAAATATGGGTTAAAGCTGCTGAAAGAAGACAAAGAAATCCAATTCCGGTGGAAAGAGCACCTTGAGGAGCTCCTCTCAACAGAAGCACAAAAGCTGAGATGGAGGTCATCAATCACATCCCACAGCGACCCACAAAGGAGGACATGGGAGAACCACCCAGCCTACAGCAGGTGTAAGATGGCATCAGGAAGATGAGGAACAACAAAGTCCAAATCCTGTACAGAACATACGGCAACATTCAACCTCAACCGATTCAAGGCCAAGAGCAAAATCACCAACAATTCCATTGTGGAGCTCCAATATGCAGATGAGAATGCCTTCACTGCACACTTGGAAGAGGACCTTCAGCGCATCCTGTATGCTTTCGCAAAAGCAGACATGCTGCTGGGTCTGGCCCTGAACATAAAGAGCCAAATCCTTAACCAATCACTGCCTGATAAAAAAATAAAATACCTACAAAAAATACACCCGCCCCAGCAATACATGTTGACAATACCACTCTTGAAAATGTGGACCACTTTCCCTACCTTGGCAGCCTTCTCCTCTTCAAAGCCGACATTGATGCAGATATAAGCCACCGCCCAAGCTGTGCCAGTGGATCCTTCTCAAGACTGAGGAAAAGAGTCTTCAAGGATCATGACATCCAAGCCAGAACTAACTAAAATCCTGGTCTACAAAGGAGTAGTGTTCCCCTCCCTACTATATGAGTCAGAAACATTAACCACATACTGATCCTTAAAGCCCTGGAGACGCACCACCAAAGCTGCCTCCGCAAAATCATGAGGATCAGCTGGGAAGACAAACGCACCAACACCAGTGTCCTGGAGGAGGCAAACATTAACAGCATCACCACCACCATCACTCAACACGAGCTTTGATGGACTGGCCATGTTGTCATGATGCCCAACTCTCACCTCCTGAAACAGGTCCAAACCCACAACTAAACACAGGACAGAGGCCCTCTAGAGGACAAAAGAGGCGGTACAAGGACAACCTAAAAACAAACCTCAAAAAGTGCCACATGAACATGTCCAGCTTAGAGGACATGGAGGAGAAGAATATCTTTGCCGTGCCGCTAGAGGACAAGCAGCAACTTCGAAAGGAGAGACATTTCACCAAGAAGGCCAAACCACCACCACCACTGACCCTTGCCCACATTGCACCAAAATATGTGGCTCCCGGATCGGCCTCTTCAGCCATCTGAAGACCAACAAGCAAGATCCACAAGGAAGACAATTATACTCAACCCCACGTGATAGCCGATGATGATGGTGTGTGTGTTTACTCCCCTTGCTCTTTTCTAGCTTGGTGTACCAAGCTGTGTGTGTGTGTGCTTGCGTGTACTTGCTCTATTCTTTGTTGATGTCAGGCCAGGAGCTATGTGGGTATGCCTATGTCTCTAACTATCTGGATTCAGGTGTGTGTATCTGTGCAAAAATAGACTGTCAGACAGCATCAGCAGTGTGGGTAAGGATCCTCTGAGACCTAAGAGACCTCTATCCTTTCCTCAACAACAGCCTCTCTACAGAGACTCTCTCTCTAGAGTCTCTCTAGTTCCTCTGGTCCTGCTAATAGATCCAGCATTGCACAGCTGGTAGCCATTGACCACAGCTCGCCTTGCTGCCTGCCGCACAACATCAAAGACAAAGCATCCACCAGGGACAGGTTATTTTAATTAGCCCCCACCCTCCCTCTAAACACACATGCATGTGCACACATATTCAAACACACACATAAAGACAACACACACATACACACACCATCCACCCCCCACCGGCAGTACCCACCTATCTTAGTGAGAGATCAGTGGTATGGGACAGAATCCCTCTGGTTCCTCTTACCCTCCTGGGGTTTGTTTTGGAGAAGGAAAATATATATTTTTTTAGGTCAAAGTCATAAAGATGACCCCATGGGTAACTAGGGAGGGGCTACGGGTTCATTGCATGGGCACTATGGGCCCACTAGGTCACAGCTGGATGGGGTTGTTGTTTTGGGCAGCACAGTGGTACAGGGACCATTGGCTGATCCAAATTCTCAAGGCATTCAAAACTACAACAAATACTGCTATACTTTTGCAATATTGCATACATTTATTATCTATAATTGACTTACGAACAAACATTCCTTGAATTACCATCTTTATTTAAAATGATGGTAATGATAAAACCTGTAGCACAGCCGAACAGACGAACAGACGAACAGAAGGTATTCTGTCACAGACGAACAGAAGGTATTCAATACAATAAAGGAAAAACCATTGGCAAGAAAAACAGCCATACACTCGCAATTATATTTATTTTCCTTCCTTGAATTACCATCAAACATCATTGGATGTGTTGTGTTCTACTACAGTATCCATGACCATCTTTATTCAATACTGGAACTGTCACGACTTCCGCCGAAGTTGGTGCCTCTCCTTGTTCGGGCGGCGATCAGCGGTCGACGTCACCGGCTTTCTAGCCTCATTTCTACATTTCTTTTTCCATTTGTTTTGTCTGTATTGTACACACCTGGTTCCCATTATGTTTGAATTATTTCCCTATTTAACCCTGTGGCGCCATCATGGTTTTGTGCGTGTTTCTTTTTCACGACCTCTGCAATCCGCCCTGGAATGCTGTCAATTAACTTCTGGGCCACATCTTGACTTATGGCAGCCCCTTCTTGCATAATCAATGCTTGGAGCTTGTCAGAATTTGTGGGGATTTGTTTGTCCACCCGCCTCTTGAGGATTAACCACAAGTTCTCAATGGGATTAAGGTCTGGGGAGTTTCCTGGCCATGGACCCAAAATATCTATGTTTTGTTCCCCGAGTCACTTAGATATCACCTTTGCCTTATGGCAAGGTACTCCATCATGCTGGAAAAGACATTGTTCACCACCAAACTGTTCCTGGATGATTGGGAGAAGTTGCTCTCGGAGGATGTGTACCATTCTTTATTCAACATGGCTGTGTTCTTAGACAAAATTGTGAGTGATACCACACCCTTGGCTGAGAAGCAACCCCACACATGAGTGGTCTCAGGATGCTTTACTGTTGGCATGACACAGGACTGATGGTAGCACTCACCTTGTCTTCTCCGTACAAGTTTTTTTCCGGATGCCCCAAACAATCGGAAAGGGGATTCATCAGAGAAAATGACTTTACCCCAGTCCTCAGCAGTCCAATCCCTGTACCATTTGCAGAATATCAGTCTGTTCCTGATGTTTTTCCTGGAGAGAAGTGGCTTCTTTGCTGCCCTTCATGACACCAGGCCATCCTCCAAAAGTCTTCGCCTCACTGTGCGTGCAGATGCACTCACACCTGTCTGCTGCCATTCCTGAGCAAGCTCTGTAGTGGTGGTGCCCCGATCCCGCAGTTGAATCAACTTTAGAAGACGGTCCTGGCTCTTGCTGGAGTTTCCTGGGTGCCCTGAAGCTTTCTTCACAACAATTGAACCGCTCTCCTTGAAGTTCTTGATGATCTGATAAATGGTTGATTTAGGTGCAATCTTACTGGCAGCAATATCCTTGCCTGTGAAGCCCTTTCTGTGCAAAGCAATGATGACCGAACGTGTTTCCTTGCAGGTAACCATGTTTGACAGAGGAAGAACAATGATTCCAAGCACCATCCTCCTTTTGAAGCTTCCAGTCTGTTATTCAAACTCAATCAGCATGACAGAGTGATCTCCGGCCTTGTCCTCGTCAACACTCACACCTGTGTTAACGAGAGAATCACTGACATGATGTCAGCTGGTCCTTTTGTGGCAGGGCTGAAATGCAGTGGAAATGTTTTTGGGGGATTCAGTTCATTTGCATGGCAAAGAGAGACTTTGCAATTAATTGCAATTCATCTGATCACTCTTCATAACATTCTGGAGTATATGCAAATTGCAATCATACAACCTGAGGCAGCAGACTTTTGGCCACGACTGTACATTTGGCTTTAGTGCAATTGGCAACCATTCGGTAACACCTTCTATTGAAGGTAATAACACCTTCTATTGAACTTTTGTTCAAACATTGAATTGGATTAACAAAAGCAGCGAGCCCACACATGAGGTACATAACTGGTCAAAGTCAAGATTGATGATTGATGATACACACACCATATGAGAATATTGATACATCTGGAACCAGTAGAAAGAGGGAGTGTTAACGTGGATATCTCCATGTATTTACATAATATTTCTTCCAGCAAAGGAATATAACATTTAGTCCAACAAATTTAAGAGACAGCGAACAAACAGAGCAGGGCCCGGATTCCCAAAAAGCATCTTAAGGCTAAGTTCATTGTTAGAACCTTCATAGAAACATTGTTAAATCTCAGAGCATTTTCCCAAAAAACATTGTTACTAAAGTTGCACCTGAAAATGCTTGTTATTTACCGACTGCATCAGACCACTCACAGAACAGCTAAGTGCAACGTTAGATGTGTTTTTCCTTACCACGTCCTTACCACGTCACACAGAATATCTCCGCTAAACATAGAATGAAGATATTTATCTGTCTCTGTGACCGCCGGTACCTTCAACGAAGTTGACTACAAATACAAAGTTGCCAATGGCTTTGCTACATACAAGCGAAGGATGAAATGAAAACCGAGATGAATGCATTAGAGGACAAATCGCCTACCTACAGTATAGGTAACATAGGCCTATATATTCCAATGATTTTTATTGCCTTTCTTTCGATCATATCAGTATCGACAAGCCTCAACAAAAACTTTCTCTCTGCGTGGTATTATGGGCAACGTGTTACATCTTTGGCTGTTGTAGGAAAGATGCATTGTTAAACACTTGTAAGCCTAAATTCCCTCGCTATCGGGAAACCGGGTCCATGTCTGTTATGTACAGTAAGCCTTCATTTACGTTTTTTAAAGTAATCTACAGTCAAATGTACACATGCACACACCATGAGGACAATGCATCATCCCTAATCCATCATCTAAAAAAAACAATGTTTAACAAAAACATAATTGGCACCTGCATTAGCACACACTAAGGCCACTGAGAGAAGCATGTAGTATTAGGTTAAATAAAAATCACCAGGACAGGGGAGTTACAGTAGACGATGGACGTCAATTCTGTTCAAATATCACCATTCCATCCATCCAGAGGAGAGAAAATGGGTCAAAATAAATGTAGGAAAGAATACAGGAAGATTCAGACTACACACACTCTAACAAACGTACCCCACCGACCCATCTCCGACCCCCTGTGTGGTTCTGACTGAGGTCCCTACTCCTGCTTTGATGTGTAATGCAGTGGTGGGGAGGTGGGGGGAGAGGACTAGGACCTGTTTGAGCCTGCAGGGTAACCCTAGATCCTAGATGGAAAGCACCCCGGTGACTAGAGCAAGGGGCTGGGGTTGAGGCTAGGGTTGGAGGGGGGGGTGTCTAGGGCTGGGGTTGGGGCTGCTGGTGACCGGGGCTGGGGCTGCTAAGGCCTATACTGTCTCTACACAGCATCAGAAGGAAAGTAGCACACTGTAGTAACAGAACCATCCTGTATCACGTGAGCCAAACCAGGCCAGACCAGATGTGCATGTGTGTATGTATCCAGACATCAATGACAAGTGTGTGTGAACCATTGACGTAGATAAACCTTGGATTGCTGATGCTATGTACTGGCCATTGAGAGGCTTTGAAGCCACCAGTCGGCCATATTGGCCCTCCCAAGTAGGCGCAGTCCTCCATAGGAATGAACTCCATAGGAATTAATTCTACAGTATTGCAATTAAATGTTTCAAGGACAAAATGTAAGTATTTTTGTTGTTGTAGTGTGGACAGTAACTCTCTAAAGAAAATACTTTAAGGAAAATGTGTATGTACAGTGGGGCAAAAAAGTATTTAGTCAGCCACCAATTGTGCAAGTTCTCCCACTTAAAAAGAAGAGAGGCCTGTAATTTTCATCATAAGTACACTTCAACTATGACAGACAAAATGAGAAGAAAAATCCAGAAAATCACATTGTAGGATTTTTTATGAATTAATTTGCAAATTATGGTGGAAAATAAGTATTTGGTCACCAACAAACAAGCAAGATTTCTGGCTCTCACAGACCTGTAACTTCCTCTTTAAGAGGCTCCTCTGTCCACCACTCGTTACCTGTATTAATGGCACCTGTTTGAACTTGTTATCAGTATAAAAGACACCTGTCCACAACCTCAAACAGTCACACTCCAAACTCCACTATGGCCAAGACCAAAGAGCTGTCAAAGGACACCAGAAACAAAATTGTAGACCTGCACCAGGCTGGGAAGACTGAATCTGCAATAGGTAAGCAGTTTGGTTTGAAGAAATCAACTGTGGGAGCAATTATTAGGAAATGGAAGACATACAAGACCACTGATAATCTCCCTCGATCTGGGGCTCCACGCAAGATCTCACCCCGTGGGGTCAAAATAATCACAAGAACGGTGAGCAAAAATCCCAGAACCACACAGGGGGACCTAGTGAATGACCTGCAGAGAGCTGGGACCAAAGTAACACACTACGCCGCCAGGGACTCAAATCCTGCAGTGCCAGATGTGTCCCCCTGCTTAAGCCAGTACATGTCCAGGCCCGTCTGAAGTTTGCTAGAGAGCATTTGGATGATCCAGAAGAAGATTGGGAGAATGTCATATGGTCAGATGAAACTTTTTGGTAAAAACTCAACTTGTCGTGTTTGGAGGACAAAGAATGCTGAGTTGCATCCAAAGAACACCATACCTACTGTGAAGCATGGGGGTGGAAACATCATGCTTTGGGGCTGTTTTTCTGCAAAGGGACCAGGACGACTGATCCGTGTAAAGGAAAGAATGAATGGGCCCATGTATCGTGAGATTTTGAGTGAAAACCTCCTTCCATCAGCAAGGGCATTGAAGATGAAATGTGGCTGGGTCTTTCAGCATGACAATGATCCCAAACACACCGCCCGGGCAATGAAGGAGTGGCTTCGTAAGAAGCATTTCAAGGTCCTGGGGTGGCCTAGCCAGTGAGTTGAAAGTCTGTGTTGCCCAGCAACAGCCCCAAAACATCACTGCTCTAGAGGAGATCTGCATGGAGGAATGGGCCAAAATACCAGCAACAGTGTGTGAAAAACTTGTGAAGACTTACAGAAAACGTTTGACCTCTGTCATTGCCAACACAGGCTATATAACAAAGTATTGAGATAAACTTTTGTTATTGACCAAATACTTATTTTCCATCATAATTTGCAAATAAATTCATTAAAAATCCTACAACTGGATTTTCTGGATTTTTATTTCTCATTTTGTCTGTCATAGTTGAAGTGTACCTATGATGAAAATTACAGGCCTCTCTCATCTTTTTAAGTGGGAGAACTTGCATGATTGGTGGCTGACTAAATACTTTTTGCCCCACTGTATATTTCTATGTTTTATTTAAAAGTATGCATTAAAGTGTCTGTAATATAATAAACATGTCAAAACCGAATGTATACATTAATAAATGCATTTCTATAGCTTCCAATATCTTGTTTTACAATTGAGGGGTAACAAGATGGCTGCACAGTGGCTTCAATACAGCGCCCCCTGTCAGTCATCCAGGGTATGTACACATAATTGGTGTGGAACCCTGGGAGGTGTAATTGTGTAGTTATGAGTGTACAGGAATGCCTTTGGTGTGCTTTCCCATGTGTGTCCTTATGCCTCAGCATGTAATAACATGTATGTAGATGTGTGTGTCCTGGTCGCGTGAGTCTGCGTTCATTTCAGCGTGCGTGTGCGTGGGTCCCTATGTATGTGTGTGTCCTGCTCACGTGAGGGATGTGTCAGCATGAATGTGTGTGTGAGACCACCCTCGGGTGCATCAGCTCCCCAGCCACACAGGTGCAGACCTTGAACACTTCTCTTGTTACACCCCCCCCCCCCCCCCCTACAGATGAAAGCAAGGTGATCGTCAACACCCTAGCACACAGGACATGTGTGCTCCGTCTCCCCCTCATGGGTTGAAACTATAGTCGTTAGTTTCTGTACCTAAAGAAGAACACAGGCTGAACGCCCCAAGAGCAGCTGGGAGCAGGGGCCATGACACACACGCATTCCTCTAGTCTTCCATAGGAGAATTGTGGTGGAGGAAGCCCTCTTGAAGTCTATGAGGCCCATAAAAACAGGCCTGTAATTTGGTTAGCTAGCGAGCCCAGGAGCTATTACTAACTTCTGTTCCTGTCGTGTTGTGTACTGAGGGATAGGTTTATCCATACGTTGCATGTATGGGGCTGTGTCCTACATGGCAGTGCACTTTTGACCAGAGCCCTGTGTGTGTGTGTGTGTGTGTGTGTGTGTGTGTGTGTGTGTGTGTGTGTGTGTGTGTGTGTGTGTGTGTGTGTGTTTTATAAGGGGGGCCCAGAGGCAGATATAAAACAGGCAGGTGGGATCAATGGTAATCATTAATCATTGTTTCCTTTGTTCGTTCGGATTTAATTAAGACATTCTAGGGACATTATATATTCCCTATCTTATCTGTTTTATTCCCTATGTTTGTCTATAATATTTGCATCTCATATATTGTCTATATAATACCTTTTGTGGGTTGGAATGAAGACCATAGAGACACTGTAATTAAATTATATGACAAAGACATTCAAAAGAGATGAACTCTTAGATAAGATAGACAGGAAGAGCCTGGTATCATGTCCATCTATCTAATCAATTTTATTATAGATTTTATTCCCCATGTCTGTGTGTAACATCTGTACAGTATATAATACATGTTCCTATATGATATCCCCCTGAACAGACTCAGTATCCCTCAGTTCAATGTTGTGTTACTGTGATTAATGTCTGTCACCATCTGAAGATACAGGAGAGCAACTGCATATGTAGTGGATGGAGGTGGATTGACAAACTATACTCATCTGAGTGAGTAACCTTGTCGTAAGTCCTGACGACTTCAAATGTTTATCCAACCATGCAGCAGTGTTTGCTGCCATAACAAAAGACAATAGGCGTTTAGCTCAGTGGGATACCATGATCTTCAGATGCACAGACAGCCAAAGATGCACACACAGCCCAGTACGACACCCAATCTGTTACAAAATATGATAGTATGAATACATGAAAGTAGCTACTGTAGATCACTGCTCTGTTTTTTTTTGAAGAATGCATGCTGTGTGTGTGTGTGTGTGTGTGTGTGTGTGCGTGTGTGTGTGTGTGTGTGTGTGTGTGTGTGTGTGTGTGTGTGTGTGTGTGTGTGTGTATATAGAGACCAGGCCATATTAGAATTTTTTTGTCTTCTCAACAATATTGCAAAAATTAATGAAATTTAAATTTAAAATTCAATGGCAAAGCTATTTGCGTTTCTAATATGGCATTGCTGGTATGACCCTCTTGACTTTTCAACCGCCTGGTAGAGCTCTGTTATATTGACTCTGGCAGAACATTGTTTGAGAGTGGTGCGTGTGTATTAGGAGTAGTGATTGAGAATGGGGTTTTTTCTACTGGAAAGAGTAGAAGGGTTTTAGTTGAAGGAAATTTGATTATGGAGACAAGTGAAAGTAACAAAGTGAATGATAGCAATCCAATAATGCAATATTTGAGTAAAACAGAGGGATTGAGCATTGGGACTGAAATTAAACTAGAGGCTGCTCACTCTTCAAGGCCTGGTCCACTGCACTCATGCTTACGTCATCTTTTGTTAGGATTAGAGATAACCTTTCCGTGGAACAATAGATAGCCGCCAGTATACACTGAACTCAAACAGGCTGTGAGAGACACAGTGGGGACATTTGGGACAGTTTGTAAATAATTGTATGTCAATGCAACAGGCCAAAAAGAATAAGAATACGAGAGAAGTGTTTACTTTAGAAGGTGCCCAATTCAGCTATACGGGAAACCTTATTATCTGATATTTGTCTGAAGTATTATTATGTACACGCGTGGGTTTATTAAGACTTCCTGCCCTAGATGCAGTAAACTCAGTTAATGATTAAGAATTTTTAAGACTGATTCAAATGTAGTATTGTGAAAATTAAGTACATGTTTATTTTCTTTCTTCCAGGTGTGATGAAATGTCCGCTACCAAGTTTAAAAAAAAATGTTTATCAATGATTCTGTATCTCTCCCTTTGAAAGGGATTCCTGAGACAGGTGCCCTGAGAGCTTCTTAGGGATAGGCGTCCCGTCAGCAGGACCCCTGTCGACAACATCCGGTGAAATTGGAGGGCGCGCAATTCAAATCAATAATCGTAATATTAAACATTTATGAACATACGAGTATCGGTTAAATACTTCTTATGGTGGCAATCCCGTTACTGGGATCGATATGACAACAGCCAGTGAAAGTGCAGAGCGCCAAATTCAAACAACAGAAATCTCATAATTAAAATTCCTCGAACACAAATGTATCTTATACCATTGTAAAGGTAATCTTGTTGTTAATCCCACCAAGGTGTCCAATTTCAAATAGGCTTTACAGCGAAAGCACCGCAAACGATTATGTTAGGTCACCACCAAGTCACAGAAAAATTCTGCCATTTTTCCAGCCAAAGAGAGGAGTCACAAAAAGCACAAATAGAGATAAAATGAATCACTAACCTTTGATGATCTTCATCAGATGACACGCATAGGACTTTATGTTACACAATACATATGTTTTGTTCGATAAAGTGCACATTTATATAAAAATATCTCAGTATACATTGGCACGTTATGTTCACTAGTTCCAAAAACATCCAGTGATATTGCAGAGAGCCCCATTATTTTACAGAAATTCTCATTATAAATGTAGATGAAAATACAACTGTTAGACATGGAAATATAGATACACTTCTCCTTAACTTCTTAAGGTATAGGGGGCAGCATTTTCCCTTTTCCCTCTGGTCTTGGCCATTGTGGAGAGGTTGGAGTCTGTTTGATTGAGTGTGTGGACAGGTGTCTTTTATACAGGTAACAAGTTCAAACAGGTGCAGTTAATACAGGTAATGAGTGGAGAACAGGAGGGCTTCTTAAAGAAAAACTAACAGGTCTGTGAGAGCCGGAATTCTTACTGGTTGGTAGGTGAACAAATACTTATGTCATGCAATAAAATGTAAATGAATTACTTAAAAATCATACAAATGTGATTTTCTAGATTTTTGTTTTAGATTCCGTCTCTCACAGTTGAAGTGTACCTATGATACAATTTACAGACCTCTACATGCTTTGTAAGTAGGAAAACCTGCAAAATCGGCAGTGTATCAAATACTTGTTCTCCCCACTGTATATGGACGGAATTAATCAAACAAAAAGGACCAATTGTGATGTTTATGGGACATATTGGAGTGCCAACAAAAGAAGCTCTTCAAAGGTAAGGCATTTTTTATATTTTATTTCTGCGTTTTGTGTAGTGCCTGCAGGGTTGAAATATGCTACCCTCTTTGTTTACTGTTGTGCTATCATCAGATAATAGCTTCTTATGCTTTCGCCGAAAAGCCTTTTAAATATCTGACATGTTGGCTGGATTCACAACGAGTGTAGCTTTAATTTAGTATCTTACAAGTGTGATTTAATGATAGTTAGATTTTTATATCATTCTATTTGAATTTGCTGCGCTGCATTTTCCCTGGCTTTTGGCCAAGTGGGACGCAAGCGTCCCCCATACCGGAAGAAGTTAATGCAACCGCTGTGTCAGATTTCACAAAAACTTTACGGAAAAAGCAAACCATGCAATAATCTGAGTACAGCTTTCAGACAACAAAGCAGCCAAAAATATATCCGTCATATTGGGTAGTCAACATTATTCATAAATAGCATTACAAATATTCCCTTACCTTTGATGATCTCAATCAGAATGCACTCCCAGGAATCTCAGTTCCACATTAAATGTTTGATTTAGTTTGATAATGTCCATCATTTATGTCCAAAGAGCTACTTTTGTTAGCACGTTTGGTAAACAAATCCAAAGTCATGAAGCGCGTTCCCTAGTTGCAGACGAAATGTCAAATGATGTGTGGAATCAATCTTTAAGATATTCTTTACATAAAACATCAATAATGTTCCAACCGGAGAATTCCATTGTCTTCAGAAGTGCGATGGAACAGAGCTCCCTCTCATGTGAACGAACGCGCATGGTCAGAGCATGGTCAGCTCATGGCAGACGTGACTCATTCCTCTCTCATCCGGTCCCACTTCACAGTAGAATCCTCAAACTAGTTTGAGGATTCTAGTTTTGTTGTTGTTTGTTTTTTCTTTTCTTTTTCTCCCCAATTTCGTGGTATCCAATAGTTTTTTAGTAGCTACTATCTTGTCTCATCGCTACAACTCCCGTACGGGCTCGGAAGAGACGAAGGTTGAAAGTCATGCGTCCTCCGATACACAACCCAACCAAGCCGCACTGCTTCTTAACACAGCGCCATCCAACCCGGAAACCAGCCGCACCAATGTGTCGGAGGAAACACCGTGCACCTGGCACCCTTGGTTGGCGCGCACTGCGTCCGGCCCGCCACAGGAGTTGCTGGTGCGCGATGAGACAAGGATTTCCCTACTGGCCAAACCCTCCCTAACCCGGACGACGCTAGGCCAATTGTGCGTCGCCCCTGTGTGCGAACCCAGTCTCAGGTGGCGCAGCTGGCGCTGCAGTACAGCGCCCTTAACCACTGCGCCACCCAGGAGGCCCTCCTCTCAGGTTTTTGCCTGCCATATGAGTTCTGTTATACTCACAGACATCATTCAAACAGTTTTATAAACGTCAGAGTGTTTTCTATCCAATACTAATAATAATATGCATATATTAGCATCTGGGACAGAGTAGGAGGCAGTTCACTCTGGCCACACTAATCATCCAAAAGTGAAATGCTGCCCCCTATCCCAAAAAGGTTAAAAGCTTAAATTCTTGTTCATCTAACTGCATTGTCTGATTTACAATACATTTTACAACGAAAGCATACCATGCGATTGTTTGAGGACGGTGCCCCACATCAACATATTTTTCAACCAGCACAGGCTTCATAAAATAAGAAATAGCGATTAAATACATTGCTTACTTTTGAAAATCTTCCTCTGTTTGCAATCCCAAAGGTCCCAGCTACAAGATGAATGGTCGTTTTGTTGGATAAAATCCTTCTTTATATCCCAAAAGCTATCGATTTCAGTAATCCACTCGTTCAACATGCAGACAAAGGAATCCAAAAAGCTATCGCTAAACTTTGTTCAAACAAGTCAAACTACTTTTCAATTTCATCCTCATGTACCCTAAAATGTAAATAAAGTATAATAGTATGTTCACTAGAAAAGTAAAATTAGCAGGCTGCAGCTCGCCGAAAGACAGATTTTACACTGTGACTCTTTATACCAAATTCTTCCTCATTTTGGAAGAAACAAGCCTGAAACCTTGAACAAAGACTGTTGACATCTAGTGGAAGCCATAGGAATTGTAATCTGGGCGCTAGAATCGCATAGGACCCATAGCTTTCCATTTTAAGAGCCTGGGACCTCCATTTTTTTTTTACGGTTGTGTCAATTGTGTTATAGACTCATACATTATTTTAACATTTCTACAAACTTCAAGTGTTTTCTATCCCATGCTACCAATTATATGCATATCCTGGCTTCTGGCCGGAGTAACAGGCAGTTTACTCTGGGCACGTCAGTCAGGCAGAAATTCAGAAAAATAGACCATAGCCCAAAGAAGTGCCCGGATCCAGCTGCTAAGGCACCTCCAAAATTAAGGCCTGGCCATTTTGTGTTCACCATACAATTTTTGTTACACACATGCCAGCACCCACACACAACCCACCTGTTAATATTTAAGGCTAGGGGGCAGTATTTTGAAGTCCGGATGAAAAGCGTGCCCAAAGTAAACTGCCTGTTACTCAGGCCCAGAAGCTAGAATATGCATATAGAATAGAAACACTCTAAAGTTTGTAGAACTGTTCCAATAATGTCTGTGAGTATAACAGAACCAATTTTTTCTATGGGAAACCCTATTTATGAGGAACCTGGTTGCAGTTCCTATGGCTTCCACTAGATGTCAACAGTCTTTAGAAATTGGTCAATGTTTTTCTTTTGAGAAATGAAGAAATAGGGCTATTCATTCCAGGTGTCACTCTGAAGGTCCCGACTATTTTGGTGCGCGTGAACAGGAACGTGCTTCACATTGTTTTTATCCGGTATTAGAAACAGTTTATCCCATCTTAAATTTGATCAATTATTTACATTTTCCAACCTGAGGTTGGATTAGGAACGTTGTTTGAAATGTTTGGACCAAGTTTACAGGTAACTTATTAGATACGTTGTAGTCATGTTGGGCGAGTTGGCACCGGTGTATTTCTGAATCAAACGCGCCAAATAAATTGACATTTTGGGGATATAAAGAAGGAATTTATCAAACAAAATGACCATTCATTGTGTCACAGACATTTGGGGTTGCAAAAAGATGAAGATCTTCAAAGGTAAGGCATGTATTATATTGTTATTTCTGGTTTTTATGTCACACCTGTCTGGTTGAAAAATTATTTTCATGTATTTGTATGCGGGGCGCTGTCCTCAGATAATCGCATGGTCTGCTTTCGCCGTAAAGCCTTTTTGAAATTTGACACAGCAGCTGGATTAACAAGAAGTTAAGCCTTATTTTGATGTATTACACTCATATTTTTGTGAATGTTGAAAATTGATATTCCTGTAGTTTGAATTTGACGCTCTGCAATTTCAATGGATGTTGTCAAATCGATCCCGCTAAAGGGATTGGCGCGTGAAGGGATCCATAAGAGGTTTCAAAACTCTGTTTGATTTTTCACGGGTTAGAAAGGATGCTGTACACAAATAAAAGTTTATATTTCCAGAGTTTTGGTTGCACACATGTAGATTCTCTTGATTAGAAGAAATGCACTGAAAAAACCCAAATGTAATCCTGATATACAAAATGTTTAAAATGTTTGAAATATCTTTAAATAATGTCTGAGGTACAGGAAAAACAAACACTCACTTAATAGGGCTGACTGACCTCTGACCTCTGTTCTGACTTCCTAGTGAGGCCTGATCACCCTTACTAAGCAGACAGGAGACATTGTTTTTTATGGGCTATGTAAAAACAAATAATTAAGAAGAAGTTTATAATTTGTCAATAGTCCTATGTGTGATTCAGACCACGAGAAGGACAGAGAGAGAGCTGTCTCTAGCCTATTTTACCATTACCTTATGGATACAATTCCTTCCTTATGGAGTTATCAATAGATAATTATATTTGATTTATTGTTTATTTTTGATTTAACAGGCAGTGTCGTTTTTTCTTCTTTTTCGGACGCATGAATCACGATGTGAGTCATGTATCCAACGGAGGAATTACCGATCCCCTGGGGCCCTTTGGTAAATATGTGAATTGATTTTATTCACATGCCTGCCTGTAAAAGAGAAAAAGAGATGCTGGTAATTTATGACAGTTACTTCAAATTAATTTAAGTTTTCACCCCCTCGAGTGATAGATGTGTATTGCTGTTGTTGTTTTCTTTTCTTTCCTTTGTTTTTGTCCTGCTTCCATAACAAATCTCACCAGATTGGGTCTGCTGGATGGTCGGGATCCCTCCCTAAGGATTAGCCATCTGTCTCCCTGACCTGTAACGCAGCAGTGAGATCACCAAGATGATAGGGGAGTATAAGACAATTTGGGGAGGGGGGGTTGGTTTGAACTGTGTATTGTTATCCTAAACTAAACTGTTGTTCTGGTCTGTCCTCTCTTGAGGTAATGGCTGAGATGGTATCTAGATGCATGGAAGATAATTTGGCCGATGAACCTCAACATCCCCTCTAACCGCTTGAAATTGGTGAAAATGGCGAGAATGGCGTTCAGTAGGGTCCTTCACCACACCACTTCTACTGTGAGACCTGAGTCCGAGCCAGCAACCTGTACACAGCATTCAAAGCTATCAACTGCCATTTCTCTCATGCTTTTTCTCTCTTGGAGTGCAACATGGGCTGCATGTAGAGTGAGCAAGGAGAGAGATCCAGTCCAAACTTCTCTCATGCTGCTGTTGTACAGGTAGGAAAATGGACAAAGACATAATGGACTGTAAAGGACAGTGGCGGCTCAGGTGAGAGACATTATCAAGGGCCATCCACTTTGAACATGTGCCATTAAAAGGACAAACTGAAACACTATCTGAAGAAGAACATGAGACACCAGGAGGAAGATTGAGTGCCGTGGAAGGTGTGGTCAACCGTGCCTGTAATTGATTTAGGATTGTCTAAAATGGTTTATTTGAAGTATCAGGTTGATTGTGGAGGTCTGCAGATCACTAAATTTGATAATTTAGACTAAGAATGCATTGAAATACCAATCTGTCATTACCACAAGTGATGCGAAAAGAGAGGGTCTTAAATTAAAGTGATAGAACCAATGTGATGCACTAAGGACTGTCACACCCTGATCTATTTCACCTGTCTTTGTGATTGTCTCCACCCCCCTCCAGGTGTCGCCCATCTTCCTCATTATCCCATGTATTTTGTTGTGGTAATTTCCTGTATTACTAAACATTGAGAGAGCAAACCACACACAAGTCAGAGTTATAGTATAAAGTCCATCTTTAATTATATATGAGCTTCACCCTGTGACTCTCAGATCAATTCAGTGTCTATAAATGAATTCTCTGAGAGTGCTTACAAAACAGTTCTTAGTATCCTTTATAGCCAAGACACACCCCTCTCAACTCACATGAAAAATAACAGATCTTAGGAACATTACAAAGGGCCTTTTACTTGAGAGAGGAGTATCCCATAGCCAGCTAGAATTAGCTATAAATTATTGTTCAGTTTGGTCTCCTAAACGAAAAACTTCTCGTTCTTGGTACAACATAGTACCAAACCTTTTCCTCATCCAATGGCATATATCAATGGTCAATTCTAGATACACCCATCTCAAATACACCCCCTCCTGGACAAGCTCACCGAGACAGTGAGCCTCTTAGATCATATACTAGGTCAAGATAAGGGCAACCTCAGAGGGGACATACAATAGTTACAGACACATTCCCCATAAGAAGACAAGCCTCCATTCTGTCCTCCTCCCCTTCTGATATTCTTCATAGCATCACATGGTTTAACAGATACATTGACATATGAAGACAAGCCTGACCTCTCCCCTCTCTGGGCCCCGAGTGACTAAGCCCTGGAGAAAAGAGAGGAAAATGCAACTGCCAACAGTATTATCAACTGCCAAATGCCTGACCACTCTACCTGCCACTGACCCTGCCTGCCGTCCGGTACCGTTGTCCCACCTCTGGTTTACTGACCCCTGCCTGCCTTGACCTGTCTATTGCCCTGTTGGATTATTAAACCACTGTTAATTCGACGTGTCTGCATCTGGGTCTTACCTTCCAACCTGATAAGAACTCTCATTCTAAATGTGGGATGGATAATATATCAATAATTATGATTGGGAAAGGCAAGGCTTCTAGAGACAGAGCTGTGCCCTAAAAAATGAGGAGAGATGAGATTGTAGCTTGGGCTAACCTTGCAACAATCTCAATATTAGCAAGTTTGGGGTGAAACTGTCATAATGTGTCCTCTATCTCTTCCCTTTGAAATGTTATTAACATTCTGTAAGGTAATGTGCCTCTCTGGCTGATAAGATTTCAGCAGCTATCTTGTTTTTTACTCCTCCCGAGAATGGTGCAACAGTTAGATTTAAGTTTATTTTTATTTTTAAGAGGGTAAGGTCATCTAAACCCTTAACCTGTTTACATTAAGTGGAACAAGCAAGTTAAACCACTGGGTTTTATATTTTGACTAGGTGGATGCCCCAGGGACAGTTTGTGAAAACATAGGTCAATAAAACCCGATTGTGGTAAGAAATATGGAAACAATGGTTAACATCGAGAGATTTATTCACCTCTGAATTCACAGATCCATTGTGTAGTTTTTATACTCAATGCCATGAATAAAGTATAACCTTTATTTTGATTATAGTATTACCATACTAAGTGGATTGTGAAACCCAGAATGAAGGGTTTAAAATGATGTGTCTGTTTTTTAAAACTTTAATAAGAGTATATAATATTTTGGTATAGAAGCTCAAATCTAAATGCTTACATTACAAATGAATGATTATTATCACACATAGTAATAACATGATTGAATGCAATGGGACTTTTAATGTTTGTGCTTTTCTTAGAAAGTAATTTCTGTGTACTATTTTTGCTTTTCTAATAACCCATTTCTGTGTTCATGCAAGTGGCTGACTGTACAAATCCTCAGACATTGTTTTGAGAACAAACAAACGATATCTCAGTTTCAAGGTCTCAGCTTAGAGAGGAAGCCTCATGAGGTGTTGGTCTGTCATGTTATGAAACAGTATTGGTCGGTCACATGCATGAAACAAAACGGTAATGATGAATTAATTATGCTAAATCATGCAAATATACCGTTGAAGTCGGAAGTTTACATACATCTTAGCCAAATACATTTAAACTCAGTTTTCACAATTCCTGACATTTAATCCTAGTAAAAATTCCCTGTCTTAGGTCAGTTAGGATCACCACTTTATTTTAAGAATGTGAAATGTCAGAATAATAGTAGAGAGAATGATTTATTTCAGCTTTTATTTCTTTCATCACCTTCCCAGTTGATCAGACGTTTACATACACTCAATTAGTATTTGGTAGCATTGCCTTTAAATTGTTTAACTTGGGTCAAACGTTTCGGGTAGCCTTCCACAAGCTTCCCACAATATTTTGGCCCATTCCTCCTGGCAGAGCTGGTGTAACTGAGTCAGGTTTGTAGGCCTCCTTGCTCGTACACGCTTTTTAGTTCTGCCCAGAAATGTTCTATAGGATTGAGGTCAGTGCTTTGTCATGGCCACTCCAATACCTTGACTTTGTTGTCCTCAAGCCATTTTTCCACAACTTTGGAAGTATGCTTGGGGTCATTGTCCATTTGGAAGACCCCTTTGCGACCAAGCTTTAACTTCCTGACTGATGTCTTGAGATATTGCTTCAATACATCTACATAATTTTCTTTCCTCATGATGCCATCTATTTTGTGAAGTGCACCAGTCCCTCCAGCAGCAAAGCACCCCAACAACATGTTGCTGCCACCCCCGTGCATCACGGTTGGGATGGTGTTCTTCGGCTTACAAGCCTCCCCCTTTTTCCTCCAAACATAACGATGGACAATTATGGCCAAACAATTCTATTTTTGTTTCATCAGACCAAAGGACATTTCTCCAAAAAGTACAATCTTTGTCCTCATGTGCAGTTGCAAACCGTAGTCTGGATTTTCTATGGCGGTTTTGGAGCAGGCTTCTTTCTTGCTGAGCGGCCTTTCTGATTATGTCAATATAGGACTCGTTTCACTGTGGATATATATACTTTATAGATACTGGATAAAGACTTGTTTTTCTACTGTATTATTGACTGTCTGTATGTTTATTCCATGTGTAACTCTGTGTCGTTGTATGTGTCGAACTGCTTTGCTTTATCTTGTCCAGGTCGCTCGCAGTTTTAAATGAGAACTTGTTCTCAACTAGCCTACCTGGTTAAATACTTTTGTACCTGTTTCCTCCACATCTTCACCATGTCCTTTGCTGTTGTTCTGGGATTGATTTGCACTTTTCGCACCAAAATACATTCATCTCTAGGACACAGAACGGGTCTCCTTCCTGAGCAGTATGACGGCTGTGTGGTCCCATGGTGTTTTATTATTTGTACAGATGAACGTGGTACTTTAAACAGGTTTGGAAATTGCTCCCAAAGATGAAGCAGACTTGTGGAGGTCTACACATTTTTTTTCTGAGGTCTTGGGAGATTTATTTTGATTTTCCCATGATGTCATGCAAAGAAGCACTGAGTTTGAAGGTAGGCCTTGAAATACATCCACAGGTACACCTCCAATTGACTCAAATTATGTTAATTAGCCTATCAGAAGCTTCTAAAGCCATGACATCATTTACTGGAAGCTGTTTAAAGGCACAGTCAACTTAGTGTATGTAAACTTCTGACCCACTGGAATTGTGGTACAGGAAATTATAAGTGAAATAATCTGTCTGTCTTGCCAAAACTATAGTTTGTTAACAAGAAATGTGTGGAGTGTTTGAAAAACAAGTTTTAATGACTCCAACCTAAGTGTATGTAAACTTCCGACTTCAACTGTAAATAAAAAAGAATGTGGACACCACACAAATTAGTGGATTTGGCTATTTCAGCCACAACCGTTGCTGACAGGTGAATACAATCAAGCACACAGATATGCAATCTCCATAGACAAACCTTGACAGTAGAATGGCCTTACTGAAGAGTTGTGACTTTCAACATGGCACTATCATAGGATGCCACCTTTCCAACAAGTCAGTTAGTCAAAGTTCTGCCCTGCTAGAGCTGCCCCGGGTCAACTGGAACTGCTGTTATTGTGAAGAGGAAACATCTAGGAGCAACAACGGCTCATCCATTTTGTTACATTACAGCCTTATTCAAAAATGTGTTATATCGTTTTTTCCCCCTCATCAAGTTACACACAATACCCCATAGCAAAAACAGGTTTAGGCATAAAAATAAAAAGTTGAATTAAAAAAACATTTACATAAGTATTCAGACCTTTTACTCAGTACTTTGTTGAATCACCTTTGGCAGCGATTACAGCCTCAAGTCTTCTTGTGTATAACGCTACAAGCTTGGCACACCTGTATTTGGGGAGTTTCTCACATTTTTCTCAGCAGATCCTCACAAGCTCTGTCAGGTTGGATGGGGAGCGTCTTCGCACAGCTATTTTCAGGTCTCTCTAGAGATGTTCAATCTGGTTCAAGTCCGGGCTCTGGCTTGGCCACTCAAGGACATTCAGAGACTTGTCCCGAAGTCACTCATGCATTGTCTTGGCTGTGTGCTTAGGGTCATTGTCCTGTTGGAAGGTGAACCTTCACCCCAGTCTGATGTTCTGAGTGCTCTGGAGCAGGTTTTCATCAAGGATCTCTGTACTTTACTTTGTTCATCTTTTCCTTGACCCATACTAGTCTCCCAGTCCCCTAAAATCCACATAGCATGATGCCGCCACCAACATGCTTCACCGTAGGGATGGTGCCAGGTATCCTCCAGACATGACGCTTGTTCTTTATGTGCCTTTTGGCAAACTCCAAGCAGGCTGTCGTGTGCCTTTTACTGAGGAGTGGTTTCCATCTGGCCACTCTACCATAAAGGCCTGATTGGTGGAGTGCTGCAGAGATGTTTGTGCCTCTGGAAGGTTCTCCCATCTCCACAGAGGAACAATGGAGCTCTGTCAGAGTGACCATCGGGTTCTTGGTCACCTCCCTGACCAAGGCCCTTCTCCACCGATTGCTCAGTTTGGCCGGGCGGCCAGCTCTAGGAAGAGTCTTGGTGGTTCCAAACTTCTTCCATTTAACAATGATAAAGGCCACTGTGTTTGGGGACCTTCAACGCTGAAGAAAGTTTTTGGTATCCTTCCCCAGATCTGTGCCTTGACACAATCCTGTCTTGGAGATCTATGGACAATTCCTTCGACCTCATGGCTTGGTCTTTGCTTTGACATGCACTGTCAACTGTGGGACCTTATATAGACAGGTGTGTGCCTTTCCAAATCATGTCCAATCCATTGAATTTACCACAGGATGACTCCAATCAAGTTGTAGAAGCATGTCAAGGATGACCAATGGAAACAGGATGCACCTGAGCTCAATTTCGAGTCTCATAGAAAATCGTCTGAATACTTGTAAATAAGGTATTTCTGTTTTTTTTATTTTGAATACATTTGCAAACATTTCTAAAAACCTGTTTTCGCTTTGTCATTTTAGGGTATTGTGTGTAGATTGATGAAGAATTTTTTATTTTTCAAATTTAGAATAAAGCTGTAACATAACAAAATGTGGAAAAAGTCAAGTGGTCTGAATGTTTTCTGATTGTACTGAATACTGTATGTTGAAGAGGGTGGGGCTCAAGTCGCATTCCAGTCTCACCCCACAGCACTGTGGAAAGAAATGTGTGTGTTTTTTGCCAATACGTGGTATGTCGTACAGTAATTTGGTAAAAGGTTTGACATTTGCTCAGTACATTGTTTTCACATACAAAATGTATGAATCTGCTGTTAATGATAATGCAGAGGACTTTCCCAAGGTTGCTGTTGATACATATCTTATGGTCGTTTTGGGGGTCAAATTTGTCTCCCCTTTTGTGGATTGGGGTGATAAGTCCTTGGGTCCAAATGTTGGTGAAGATTACAGAGGATGATGTTAAAGAGTTTAATTATAGCCAATTGTAATTTGTGGTTTGTATATTTTATCACATACCATCAACACCACAGGCATTTTTGGGTTGGAGGGTTTGTAATTTTGTATTCTTCATCAGACCATTGGTCATTGTTGATCGTTTTCTTAGGTTGTCTGCTTGAATTTTTTTGATTTGATAGGGAAGCTGATATGTCAAATATACTGTTTAGGTTTCCTTCTGCCAAGTTTACACCCTCAATATTACAGTGAAATGTTTTGTCCAGGAAGTTGTCTAAAAGGGATTGTATTTGCTATTACCTAATTGTTTTTTGGTAGGTTTCCACACTACTTTCCTTCAATCTATAGCATTTCTTAATATTATTTAGTTCCTTTGGCTTTGATGCCTCAAGTAGACTGTGATTTTGCTGTGATCTGATAGGGGTGTTAGTGGGCTGACTGAACGCTCTGAGAGACTCTGGGTTGAGTTCAGGGAGAAATTAATCTACAGTACTACTGCCAAGAGATGAGCTGTAGGTGTAGCTACTGGAGTGCCCTCGAAGCCTACCATTGACTATGTACTTACACAGCGTGAGACAGAGCTGCAGGTATTGTGACCTGTTTTTGTTGGTTATGTTGTTGTAGTTGTGTCTAGGGGGACATATGGGGGAGGGAATGCTGTCACCTCCAGGTAGGTGTTTGGAACCCTGTGAGCTGAGGGTCTCTCTCTCACTCTCTCTCTTTCTCCGCACTATTCCCATTGAGACTCAGGAAATAAAATTAGTCAGACTTTTATTCATTGTTTTATCTCCTCTGCATTTTTCAGTCAGCATCACTCTACCTTCTCTTCCTCTGTCCTCTACTGCTGTCACTTCTCTTTTAACCATCTTCTCCTCCTCTCTTCCTCCTCTCTGGGAACTCTATTAAAATCATCACACTATTATCCCAAACACAGAAAGTGTTTGATTTGTATGCATCTATTCCTCTGCCAGCTTGGAAATTGTTTTCCAGTAGAGCTGAGCGTGACTTGACCCGGCCCAGTTAGTCAATTACACAACTTGAACATTATACATTCTATCTCCGAAGCAATTTTTTTGTTATGAAGATGAAAAACATTCCAAGGACTTGCTTTCTTTCTTTTTAAAAACGACCCCTTCCTCTTTGTTACTATCGTCTCCCATACAGAAGTACATTAAAATGTATCATCAGACTACGGATGTGTCCCAAATGGTACACTCTTCCCACTATAAACCACAATACTTTTTTTTAACTACCCTTTCCTCTTCGTTACTATCGTCTCCCATACGTTAAAGTGTGTCATCAGACTACGGATGTGTCCGAAATGGCACCCTGTCCCACTATATAGCACATTATGGGTCCAGGTCAAAAGTATTGCACTACATAGAGAATAGGGTGCCATTTAGGATGCACAATACATTAAGTCCTCTTGAACCTAATGCCTAAACGTTCGAAGAATGTCATTTAAAAACATGTACATTACATTCTCAGCGTCAACAAAACATTATCTTGTTAAGTGCGTTCAGGTGTGTTGGCCACTCCCATTAATTAGCCACACCTGATCTTAATGAGTGCTTGTTTCCTTTGAAATGGGGTCTGTTTGAATAGATATATGTGACCCGATTCAGGAAATTAGGCATATGTCGCGAGTCACAACTTCACAGGAGAGCAGGAGGGGGTGTGGGAAGGTAGCGTCACACCTGGCCAACATCCAGTGAAATTGCAGAGCGCAAAATTCAGAAACAGAAATACTCATTATAAAAATTCATAAAAAACATACAAGTGTTACACATCAGTTTAAAGATGAACTTCTTGTTAATCCAACCATGGTGTCAGATTTTAAAAAGGCTTTACAGCGAAAGCATACCATGCGATTATCTGAGAACAGCGCCCAGAAGACAAATCATTACAAACAGTTACCAGCCAAATAGAGGAGTTACAGGAGTCAGAAATAGCGATAAAATTAATCACTTACCTTTGATGATCTTCATATGGTTGCACTCACAAGATACCCATTTACTCAATAAATGTTAGTTTTGTTCGATAAAGTCCCTCTTTATATCCAAAACCTCCATTTTGTTTGCACGTTTTGTTCAGGAATCCACAGGCTCAAACGCAGTCACAACAGGCAGACGAATCCGAAAATCCGAAAAGTATCAGTAAAGTTTGTAGAAACAATGTTTATAAACAATCCTCAGGTTGTTTTTAGTCATAATAATCAATAATATTTCAACCGGACAAAAGCTTCGTCAATATAAAAGGAAAACAAGATAGGCGCACTCTCGGTCGCACGCATGAAAAACCTCTGGGACACTGCAGTGTCCACTCATTCAGAGTGGTCTTACTCCCTCATTTTTCAGAATACAAGCTGAAACAATTTCTAAAGACTGTTGACATCTAGTGGAAGCCATAGGAAGTGCAATTTGAGTCCTAAGTCAATGGAATCTGTATAGAGGCAGTCAATAGAAAACTACAAACAAAAAAAATCCCACTTCCTGGATGGATTTTTCTCAGGTTTTCGCCTGCCATTTCAGTTCTGTTATACTCACAGACATTATTTTAAGTGTTTTCTATCCAAATTATTATATACATATCCTAGCTCCTGGGCCTGAGTAGCAGGTAGTTTACTTTGGGCAAGCTTTTCATCCAGAGGTGAAAATAGCCCCTACCCTAGTGAGGTTAAAAAATACATTTTTATCAAAATGCATTTTTTGAGGGCAGAAATACATTATCGAACACGTGAACTTTCACGTGCCTTAATATTAAACTTGTATGCTATTTGTAAGTATGAATAAAATTGTTAAATTACGAGCCCAGTTGGTTCAGCCACAGAAAAGGTAAGCAACCTTTCCGCTTGCCATGATTGGCTGAGATAATGAATGGGCTGGACATGCCGAGAGATGAGTTTGGATTGATCTGCTGTCTATAAAATGAGCTGCTCATAATGTGTAGATAATCCTTTCTACTGCAGTTTTTTTTAAAGCTATAGCATTAGCCATGGAGAAATGCAAATATGTTGCTTCTGCTCTCAAGAACATTGCTGTCCTGAATTTATCAGGCGCTATCAAAGGACAGTGGACAGTGGGGAAAAGTTGTGATGGACTTTCTGGAGGACGATCGTGCCAAGCTAGCTAAAGTTAATGTTACATGTCTAAACAAAAGACCCCAAGTTAAAGCTTGCTGTTAGCTAGTTAACGTTAACAGGGCTTAGATGGCTGGCTTGCTAGCTAACATTAACTTATATGTATGAAGTGTGTAATGTTAGTATCTGGAATTTGTCTTTCAGCATCAATAGAACACACCAGACTCTCCTCCACCAGTCATACAAGGAGAATGTTCTAATGCCTCCCATCAAAAAGAGAGCTGGCCCAAGCAAGCACAGGTCACACCTGAAGCATGAGGACTTGCAGCAAGTGGTGATCTTCATCAACAAGAACACAGAGGATAATGCAATAGTATTACCAGGACGCCACCCTTGAAACAAACACTTTGGTGGAAAGCTGCTGCCATCCCATGTCTCAAAATGTGGCGTCTTTACAAGGAATCGATGACAACACTTGGTATGTAAAGCATAAACACATTTTGATTATTTAATTGACCTCCAACATGTTTGGCACTACATTTATTGATCTCACAACATTTATTGATTATTTTATTGATCTCACATCTTCCTTCAGGAATCTGTGGAGAAAATTGCTGCCCCACATCCCAAGCACTAAGCCGAGGACAGACCTGTGCTGGCAATGCCAGAGGAACAACTATCAGATCTTCAGATCAGCCAGAAGCTCTTAAGGCAGCCAAGCTGAAGATGCAAGAGCAGCATCTCCTGCTTATTCAGAGTGAGCATTCTGTCTACCAGAAGATGGTTGCTGACTGCAAGACCACCTGTCAAGACCTTCAGTTGTCTCTGGGGGGCTCCTACTGAACCAGCAAGCAAAGACATCAGGATTTATTACAGCTTTGATTTCGCTCAACACATAAGCAACACTTCCTCCTTCACACTGATTAAGGACAATAGATACACACAAAAATATGCCTAAAAGTATATATATGGGAGGCAGGCATATATCTTTCATTGAGCGGTGTAAAGACAGACTGACAGGGGTGAGACAATTAATTGTAATTTATCTTAATGTTCTTTGTTGTTTGCAGGTGCACTATCCTTCTCACCCTATGCAGCCAGGTCCCATCTATGTTCTAACTCCTCGCAAGTGTGGCTTGTTTGGTGTCTGCTGTGAAGGAATACCACAAGTCAACTACTTGATTGATGAAGGCATGTCATCCAGCAAAGGCAGCAGCGCAGTCATCAACTACATGCACCATTTCTTCTCCAACTACGGAGTTGGGAAAACACGTGTGGACTTGAATTGTGATAACTGCAGTGGTCAAAACAAGAACAAGTTTGTGCTCTGGTATTGTGCCTGGCGGACCATGCACAAGCTCCACCACAATCTGGACCTTCACTTCCTGATCACAGGCCACACCAAGTTTTCCCCCTGACTGGTGCTTCGGCCTCATCAAGCAGCGCTTTAGAAAGACCAGAGTGAACACTTTGTATGAGATTCACAGTGTTGACCTTCACAAAACCAGCATAGGGGTCAACATCCCGCAGCTGGTCGGACTGGAGAATGGTATGGTGCTGGTGGAAAGCTATGGCTGGCAACAACACCTGACTCTGTACTTCAGGCCACTGCCACAGATCAAGCAGTACCAGCACTTCAGCACTTCATTTTCATTGCATTGTATGAGGTTATTCTTCTTATCTAAGCTTGGGAGGTGAATTGATGTTGTGCAAGGTTGTAATGCCTTCAATTTTTTTTTTCCTGTTTTACAGTTTCGATGATCTGGGGCCTGGTGTTGTTGTTGCCAAGGAGCATTCGGACTGTCGGGACCAGGTTTCAGCTGCTGCGCAATGCTTCCTCCCAATTGCTTTTTTTGTAAATATGCTCTGTAGTGTTCAAGATTGGAATGTAAATTGTGGAACACAGACAGACACTTGAACATCAATAGTTTGAATAATTAAACAATACGTAATGTTATTTAGTCTTCTAAATGTTATTTAGTCTTCTAAATGAGAAGTGGTTGTTTTATGGTAACTTATGCACAGTCAGTGGCGATGCCCAGGTGGGCACAAACATGATGAGACGGCCATTTGCTACCCAAGTATAAGAGCCCCCGTGACACAATTCACACCAGACCACGCAAACCACAGTGTAAGCTAAGGTTGCAGATGGTTGAATTTCTAAGACCAAAACATGCCGGGTGACGCTGGTGTGTGAAGTGGTTTATACTACAACTCTACCAAAGGACAAGACCAGAGAACGAGGAGCACATTCCCACGTTGAAATGACGAAGAAATCTACAAACTAAAGAATAATTATTCAGACAGCAGCTGTTAAGTACTTTAGTCTGGTAATGCCGCCGATCTAAGTAGATTTCCGAATAGTACTCTGAAGTAGCCATTATAAAAACTATGCCTGACGTATCCATTATGAACACAACGTAGAGACTTTCTGTCGATTGACTCTCCAGCAGACGGACCGGCGACCACAGAGAGAGAACAAAACATACACATGGCAAATATGTAAATTGCAATTTATTTTCGAATGAGCGGTCATTCATGTAAAGTATTAGCAATTTCTATGAGTGTAATTATCAGCTATGAGTTTCCCGCTCTTGAGCTTTCCTTTGTCTACCAAGCCGTCATATCGGTTTTGTCCACTAGAGACTTTTTCTTTGTATCATGTAGTAACCCATGTGTGAACTAATTGTGTGTGATTATGTCATTCTGTGATTGATTACGTTAGTTAGTAAATAAATAATTGAACCAATTTGTATACCACTGATTCATAATTTATGGTGGTCGGGTTCGTGCAGATATCCAAGGCTTTGTGACGTTCAGTAATGAGAACTGATGAGGTAATAATAATACATTAATAAGCGACTGTTTTGATAAGATATGAAAATATCTGAAGAGTTATATTCGGGAAATTGACACTCTATAAAACCACATTTTTCCGTGGTTCCCCGACTTCCTAGTTAATTAAAGTTACATGATTAGTTTAATCGCATAATTAAATTACACATAGAGAATGTATTTGATAATATACAGTCAAATATAATGATTTAAGTCACAGACAACCACATTATGGTGCCCCTTGTGAGGAATCTAAGATAGAATGAGACATTTATTTTGATTCAGCCTATATAAAATTGAAAAGCAGATTGCAATATACACCCGTATTATGTGATGCAGCATGGGAGTAGTAGACAGGAATTATTGGTTGTGTTTGTTTGCCCATAGAAGATGTCCCAGTGTCTGATAACGTCAGGGTGTCTTATGAGTTGGTAAAGTTAGTGACTCAATTTCTAGTACATGGATAACTATCCAGATAACTATTCTCGGTCCCCCGCGTTTTCAGTAGCGTGAGGAGGGCACAGGCGTATCTTTCTCCTAAAATTACCGCAAATTCTGGTAACTTAGTGCTAGCAAAGAAGAATGCCGAAAAAGGTTTAAACGTAAGACGTAACTTAAGAAAAAAAAATGATAATAATCACATCATTGTACTATCAAACCTCAAAAGGCCAAACCAGGCAGGTGAAATATGACATTGTACACATTGAGGAGTTCAATCAGTTAATACACAAATCTCAGACAATAAAAATAAATAGTCATCCCAAAATGAAGCCCTACCTATATCTCTCCCAAACTAGTAAAAAAATGTTTCCTTGTTTAAGGGGATTCTTTTTTAAATCAGGACCACAGTTTTCAGCTGTGCTAACATAATTTCAAAAGGGTTTTCTAGTGATCAATTAGCCTTTAAAATGCTAAACTTGGATTAGCTAACACAACTTGCCATTGGAACACAGGAGTGATGGTTGCTGATAATGGGCCTCTGTACGCCTATGTAGATTTTCCATAAAAAATCTGCCGTTTCCAGCTACAATAGTCATTTACAACATTGTCTGCACTGTATTTCTGATAAATGTGATGTTATTTTAATGGTCAAAAAAATATATTTTCTTTCAAAAACAAAGAAATGTCTAAGTGACCTCAAACTTTTGAAAGGTAGTGTAATGCTCTGGGTGTCGTGGGTGTGGAGTCAAACGCAGAAGACAGAGAGTGCAATGCTGTGCTCTTTAATTGCACCAACGCACCACAGGGTGCTCACAATAATAACGGCCCCAAACACGGGGAATGAAAAATGTACAACTGAAAAATGCATGACCAGGAACAAACACGTTCCTCTACTACAGAGCCGAAGGTTACAATGATTAATCCCGCACAACAAACAGGCTGTCTAAAGTAGCTCAACTAATCATCACAAACAGGTGCTACCAATAAACATACAAGGAGGGGGAGGAAAGACAATCAGTGGCAGCTAATAGGCCGGTGACGACGACCGCCGAGCGCCACCCGACCGGGAAGGGAAGCCACCCTCGGTCGGACTCGTGACAGGTAGTGTATTTTTTCAGGTTCTTCCAAGTAAATGAGACATTTTAAACCTGTTCCATATTAACCTAGATGAAGCAACGCTTTCAGGTTAATTAAAGTTTAATTCCCAGATAGCCTATCCAGGTATGATTAATCAATTCGCTTTTGCAAATTCATTCACGTTCAACTCCTACATTACCAATACAGTAGTGATGGTTCATTAACCTCACCTGGCCAAAAGCCAGTGAAAATGCAGAGCGCCAAAATCAAATAAATTACTATAAAATCAAACTTTTAACAATGCTATTATCAGAGGATAGCACCTCCGTGAACAAAGAGAGAAAGCATATTTCAACACTGCAGGCGCGACACAAAACGCAGAAATAAAAATATAAGTCATGCCTTACCTTTGACGAGCTTCTTTTGTTGGCACTCCAATATGTCCCATAAACATCACAAATGGTCCGTTTGTTTGATTAATTCCGTCCATATATATCCAAAAAGTCCATTTATTTGGCACGTTTGATCCAGAAAAAAACTAGTTCTAACTTGCGCAACGTGACTACAAAATATCTCAAAAGTTACCTGTAAACTTTGCCAAAACATTTCAAACTACTTTTGTAATACAACTTTAGTTTTTTTTAAAGTAAATAATCGATCAAATTGAAGACGGGATGATCTGTGTTCAATACAGGAAGAAAACAAACTGACGCTACCTTTCTGGTCACGCACCTCTATCTAACGGTACATTGTATTCCTCGTTTTGAACAGGGCTACTTCTTCATTACACAAAGGAAAAATCTCAACCAATTTCTAAAGAATGGTGACATCCAGTGGAAGTGGTAGGAACTGCAAGAAGGTCCCTTAGAAATCTGGATTCCCAATATAACCCATTGAAAAGAGAGTGACCTCAAAAAAAAAATCTGAATGGTTTGTCCTCTGGGTTTCACCTGCTACATAAGTTCGGTTATACTCACAGACATGATTCAAACAGTTAGATTTGGATAGAAAACACTCTGAAGTTTCTAAGTAGCAGGCAGTTGAATTTGGGCATGCATTTCATCCGGACGTGAAAATTACTGCCCCGTCACCAAGAAGTTAATGTCTATAAATAGATTAAAATCATCTTCGCAGCTTATTCGCAACGTATTCCAAAACCAAACTTTTGAAAAATAGGACATTTTTTAATATATTATTTTTATTTAAAATGTTTTAATAATGTGCAAGCTTTCAGAGGCGATAATCCCCACTTCCCTGCTACTTAGTGAACCTGACCTCAGCAGCGATACAAACCCTAATTATGACAATAGCGGAAAAACTGCAGAAATTGTGAACATCGCTCTCCAAAATTAACCATCGAACGCAGGCTTTGTAACGGTTCTCTCCACTTTAGCCCTTATGTATCACCATCAAAGATTGGCATCAGTCCAGTACCACAGTGCTCAGCAGAAGCACGTGCAAGACATGGCTGACATGAAGGGACAGGTACAGAGAACCAAGCAACTATTGGCAAAAGCAGGAAATTAATGCATTCTGCTAACCGAGGAACTGCGTTTGAAATCTGAACAATTAAAAGTAACTGCAAATACTTATGATGATGAATGAGCACAAACTCGTCAACAAAATAAATTTCTACAGGAACAACTCGATTTAGCCAAAACTAAATACGATGTAGTCCACTCCAAACTAGATAAATCTGTTGAGTTATCTACAAACATGAACGTGCAATTTGATAACATGCAGGCAGTTTTGTTGAACATTACTCAAAGTAGCAATGTTCTACTCCAAATGCTGAAGACCAAAGACGATCAGTTAACGGACACAATGACTAAGTTGAAGTCGCCGACCTAAGGAATGATGAGAGAACTCAAGTGATGAAGATGGAAACATTGATTTCTAAGCAAAGGGAGAAAATCTCATCACTGAATCTCTCACACCGTACCCAAGACTTGTATCTGCAAACCATGACAGATAAGTATGAGACTGAAAGGAGCAAGTGTGACACCTACGTGTCCAAAATCAGTACTCTAAGCACTCAAGTGGACTCTGCAATGCAGCAGAATACCACCCTTAGGTACAATCTGGTACAATCTTCACCAACAAAGCCAAAGCTTGGCTTCTTCTCTTGGCCTTTCGGCCCCAATTTCCACACAGAATGAAGCCAACCCTCTCCGCCTGCTTGGCACGCAAACCTTGACAAACTCCACAAACATTTCCCCACCATTGACCCTGTTCCAGGTCAGCCAAACGATACTGAGACATTACTAGCTGACATAGAGGATGCATCGGATGGCTACCCGAACGCTACGGGTTCTGTCAGGGTTTACCTGTTGAAGCGAACATCGAATAGTGATGTGGTTAATTCGTCTACAACAGCAACGTGTGCTAAATGACTACGATAAACTTGTCACAGCTTTGAAATATGAATTCAGTGGATCTGCAACTCACAAACACAATTGCTCACTGGCTAACACTGTCAAACAAACTTGGAATGAACACCCACAATCTTACTATCATAGGCTTTGTTCAGCTTACTTTGGACTACTCACTGAAACAAGAATGGAAGAGCTGTTACCATTCAAACAAATGTTTCTGTCGAACATGTATTGTGAGGAGCACTCACTCCAGTTAGAGGGTGCATTATCAGGTATTGGAGCATTGAAAGATGAATTAAAACAATGGTTTCCACCACAAAACCATGAATCCAATACCCACTGCGGTCTAAATAACTGTAAAGTACGTCGCCATCGAAACAACTACCGCTACAATAGACCTGTTCACTACGTTCCTGCACCCAACTCACACAAAGTGACAGAGCAGAAGGGTAACCAAGGGTTCAAGGACAATCAAAACCAAGACCAATGTTCTCTAGTAGTTCCACTATGTGAAGAACTAAAGCAAGAACATTTTGAGAAAAGGGTCAAAGATAAGTCACAAGGACTAGACGGGGAATTGCCGGACACCAGGTCCGCAGGAATTAACACCATTAGCAAGGAAGTTAAAAATCATATTTCTCCCGCTCTCACTCGAGATCCTATCCAGGGCCCGCTCGATCAAGAAACAAGCCCACAGGCTTTGTTTTTAGACTAATACAAAGGTTCCGAAGAAACAGATCAAAAGCTTCGCTAAAACAAAGCCCACTCAAAATCAGAAAGGTCCATCTGTTTTCACCTTGAACAGAAATGGCACACCACGTCATTGCGAAACGACCACTCCACTTTCTGGGGAACATATCCACCAAATGCAACTTTAAACGGCCATACCTGGAAACAGTCCTGGAGGACTGCTTAACTTGTCATGGGCTAATGGATTCGGGCGCGACAATATCGCTCCTCTCTCAAACATTGTTCGATGATCACAAAAGTGTTTTGAAGCCAACTAAACGTTGGTTAAAAGTGGAACGATGCGACACTACACTACACTACTCAGACTACTTCGCCTCTCACATTGTGAGTCATGCTGAAACTACACTTCCAGGACGTATCGCTTGTTCATCCTGTGCATGTTACCAGCCTCGAATCTGAACCCCTGCTACTCGCAGCAGACTTGATGGATCGGTTACTCCCACTGATGGATTGGAAAACCAACCATGTATGGTCACAGGTCACAGTTCCTTCTCCACTGACCACACGGTCTTCTCCTAACGCTAACTGTAACACAGTCATTAACGAGGGGTATCTGTCAAAAGCACCCCTTGGGAAAATGACGTTTCGAATCCTCTTCGTGCAGAATCCGATCCAAGGAGATATTACGATATCTCGACACATTCCATCAGCAAACCTGAATGACCATAAATGTTCATGATTTCGAGCCAGCAGTCTCTGTGAATGAGCAACTTCTCTCCTCCTTGAAGTTGTGAATTACGGTAGTTGAGAACTTCTCTTATCCTTCGAACACTTCCGCAAGCACTGCGGCCGTCTCAGCAAGAAAAACATAGATGTGCAGAGTGTACTCTGCTTCCGAGGATACATCTTCCGCTTTGTGGGGGACTGTCACCCCTTACAATGACACTAATGACTCCCACTGGTGAAACACTTTGCTATTTCACAGACAGATATCCTCGTCTCAGTTCGCAGGTACTGAAGCAGATGCTGTGGTGACTGACTGACAGGCCTCGACAGCCACTGAGCGTTTTGAAGCACAAACACCAGGAGATTTGGTTAAAAGGTTACAGCCATTCTCATAACAACACGGCTGCTGACAACTCGTACATAGGGTCTGATCTTTTCGTTTGTACCTCGGATACCAACGTCAACCACTGGTGGGGGGGTTCCCGAGACACAAAGGGGGGAATAGTAGCCCAGACTCATGATGAGCCTCATCGAGGCCGATGGAGGGGGGGTCGAGCCTACATGCAACACCGTGTGAGGCTGCCAGAGTAGAAAACAAATCTAGTTGTAAACTTCCCTATGAGAACAGTGAGGAGCAGACAGGCCCCTAGACGGGGATAATCTTAGAACTCATCTAAGATATTATGGAGGTGTACCAAACTAGTCGTAAAAGAAGTCCAGTGGACATTCCACCTCCAAAACAAATGGCAAAAATAGTAATTCCTTGCCATGTGTAGGTTCAAATACAATACAACTAGTAAAATTCTCTAATCATGTATTCCAGTAGAATAACATTTCAGAATAAATCGGTAGGACAACTGGTCCCCTTGAGTACCAGTACCAATGCCAGCACAGTCAGTCCAGCCACAATCAGGAAGAAGGTTAAAGACCTCAAGTCAAATTGCTATTGATAACAGAGGAGTTAGTAGTCACCCAGATTGCAGCACGTGTAAGGGAATCTCCAGAAAAGTATTCTGATGGTCAACACACATGCCACATATAAATAGAACCCTCCATTCAGGAGGAAAGTTATTAGAAGTCATGAACATTGATCACACAGCATACGACTGGTTCAGTGCTTAGAGAGTACTTCCGTCGTGAGGTTAGCTCCTCTGTGGATGACATAGCTATTAAATACTCCTTCATACCTACCACGACTACAATGGTGTGTAGGAAAACTACTACAGGTCCCCCTAACAAATGTCTTAAGGTCGACATCAATTCTTACTGACCTCCAGGCATTGACCTGGAAATTATCTGATGACATCAGACCCATTCTGAACACATTTCAACCTACCTGGATACTTGGTTTCTTTCCCATGGTATGTGCGCTGGTGTAAGCACAAACACACACGTACGGCAGAACATTTAATAAGGATTTATGCTCGGATCACTTGAGGGTCCGAACAAAATACCAACCTTAGTAAAGTTGAAAAGTTACTCTTAGGCCTTTTGACTCTACAGCTGCAGTACTCACCAGTTTCTCCACAGGGGTCCATAGGTCATCCCTGTAGACTGCCCGAAGCTGGGGCCTTACAGCTGTAGACTTATCATGTAGTAATCAACTTAGGATAGTACCCTAAGCAACACACAGCAAATTAGGAACGTCCTAGATATGACATTAGACAATGCCATGATAGGTTTATTTTGCCAGGATGTTGGACATATAGAGAATACACTCCAATTAGATGATTTTGGTGTGATAAATATATTTTGTATATATTTTGTTTATGCTTTTATTCCTTTTTGTTTCAGTTCCTTTGACACTTAGGAAGTGATAAATCAAATCAAATTTTATTTGTCACATACACATGGTTAGCAGATGTTAATGCGAGTGTAGCGAAATGCTTGTGCTTCTAGTTCCGACAATGCAGTAATAACCAACGAGTAATCTAGCTAACAATAACAAAACTACTACCTTATACACACAATTGTGAAGGGATAAAGAATATGTACATAAAGATATATGATTGAGTGATGGTACAGAGCGGCATAGGCAAGATGCAGTAGATGGTATCTAGTACAGTATATACATATGAGATGAGTATGTAAACAAAGTGGCATAGTTTAAAGTGGCTAGTGATACATGTATTACATAAAGATGCAGTAGATGATATAGAGTACAGTATATACGTATACATATGAGATAAATAATGTAGGGTATGTAAACATTATATTAAGTAGCATTGTTTAAAGTGGATAGTGATATGGTCCTTGACTAGTCTCTCAAAGCACTTCATGATGACAGAAGTGAGTGCTACGGGGCGGTAGTCGTTTAGCTCCGTTACCTTAGCTTTCTTGGGAACAGGAACAATGGTGGCCCTCTTGAAGCATGTGGGAACAGCAGACTGGGATAGGGATTGATTGAATATGTCCGTAAACACACCAGCCAGATGGTCTGCGCATGCTCTGAGGGCGCGGCTGAGGATGCCGTCTGGGCCTGCAGCCTTGCGAGGGTTAACACGTTTAAATGTTTTACTCACCTCGGCTGCAGTGAAGGAGAGTCCACATGTTTTGGTTGCAGGCCGTGTCAGTGGCACTGTATTGTCCTCAAAGCGGGCAAAAAAGTTATTTAGTCTGCCTGGGAGCAAGGCTTCCTGGTCCGTGACTGGGCTGGATTTCTTTTTGTAATCCGTGATTGACTGTAGACCCTGCCACATACTTCTTGTGTCTGAGCTGTTGAATTACGATTCTACTTTGTCTCTATACTGACGCTTAGCTTGTTTGATTGCCTTGCGGAGGGAATACCTACACTGTTTGTATTCGGTCATGTTTCCGGTCACCTTGCCCTGATTAAAAGCATTGGTTCGAGCTTTCAGTTTCACGCGAATGCTGCCATCAATCCACGGTTTCTGTTTTGGGAATGTTTTAAATTGTTGCTATGGGAACGACATCTTCAACGCACATTCTAATGAACTCGCTCACCGAATCAGCGTATTCATCAATGTTGTTGTTTGACGCAATACGAAACATATCCCAGTTGAACAGACCTCAGCGTGGGAGCTTCTTGTTTTAGCTTCTGTCTGTAGGCAGGGAGCAACAAAATGGAGTCGTGGGCAGCTTTTCCGAAAGGAGGGCGGGGGAGGGCTTTATGTGCATCGCGTAAGTTAGAATAGTAATGATCCAAGGTTTACCAGCCCTGGTTGCGCAATTGATATGCTGACACAATTTAGGGAGTCTTGTTTTCAGATTAGCCTTGTTAAAATCCCCAGCTACAATGAATGCAGCCTCAGGATATGTGGATTCCAGTTTGCAAAGAGTCAAATAAAGTTTGTTCAGAGCCATCGATGTGTCTGCTTGGAGGGGAATATATACGGCTGTGATTATAATCGAAGAGAATTCCCTTGGTAGATAATGCGGTCGACATTTGATTGTGAGGAATTCTAAATCAGGTGAACAGAAGGACTTGAGTTCCTGTATGTTGTTGTGACCACACCACGTAGAGCCATAAACAAAGTCCCCATGGAAACATCACTTAGTGCTGCAAAGCCTCTCATTTGGGAAGAAATGTAATTATGTATTTCATGAGTGTGTGTGAAAGCCAAATTTTTCCATGGTTCCCCCGACTTCCTAGTTGATTAAAGTTACATGATTCGTTTTATCGTGTAATTAAATTACACATAGATAATTAATTTTATAATATAGAGTCTACACATTTAATGATAGTCACAGACATGACAGATAAAACCTCCCAGGAAAACTTTCAGGGAACCATAGTAAAAGGTTCTCAGAACCTCCCTTACAACCTAAAAATGTAAGTTCCCAGAACAGACAGAACCTCCTCAGCATATTTAAGGAACTTGACAAAAAAACTTTATTTTCTTGGTATTTCATTACTTTACAGAACTTTTCCTAAAAGCTCAAACATTGTTACATTCATATAAATCTTGTTAATGTTCTAGGAATGTTCTTCAAATGGTTTGACATTGGGAATGTTCTCAAATAGCTCAGAGAACATTAAGAAACAACATTCTTCTGTGGGAATTTCAGTACTTCATTATAACGTTTCCTACAGGTTTATTCATGTTTCTATTTAAAGTCATGTTCTCAAATTGTTCCAAGAACATTAAGAAACACCGTTCTTCTGTGGGAATTTCAGTATAACATTTCCTACAGGTCTATTCAAAATTCTATTTAAATTAATGTTTTCAAATTGAAACTAGGCATAAATCACATTAGCAGACTCATAGGTCCACATAGCAATGCATGAATAGAATGCATGACCAGGAAGATGAAATCAGGTTCTGTTCTATTCTATCCAGCTGTGACCCGGTCCAGATCTGATATGAAATCTATCCACCTCCAGCATGATCGGACAGCTGTCAAGAGGAAGTCTCTGCTAGAGGACTAATGAAAAGAGGACGGAGATAAAGACTGACACTATAGTCTGAGTATGGAACAGATGAGGGACTGAGCAGTTGTAGCCTTCAGGGGGTACAAATGAGATAAGTGGACTTAACTTGCTTCTCCACCAGACAGATAGGAATTTATCCAGGAAAACATTGCTATCTCCTGGCCATGTTAGAACACTACAACAAAACACAGTCAGTGGAACTGCTCTCACCCAAGGCTGAGACTGACTGCCAGGAGTGTTTCTAGGATTTTTTTAATGGGGTGGCCAAGGAGGGACCAAAAATCAGTCATGCGGCCATGGAAAATCAGCACATTGTATCACTAATAGCATTGAAAATGTAAACTACAATGCATTGTATTGAATAATTGTTTAAATTGTTAATTTCTATCTGCCCTAATTTATTCAAATAAATCCATTTGAATTGATCCATATTGCTCCATATTCAAGTTCGATACATGTTCGGTGGTAACTCCCCCTCCAAGGACTTGTTTTCCCATCCAATTAAATCTTTGAAAGTTGAAGCGGATTTACTGCATTTCTACACAATTTAAAAGCTTTAAATGCTTTTTGGAGAACAGCAAAAACAGCCATTATCACCTTGGCTGCTGTAGCTTCATTCATTGACCTCAGTCGATAAGGAACATAACTATACATTACGTTCTAGAACAAACACTTCCCAGTTAGCACAGGGACGGCGTTCATGGGCGGGCCTTAAGGGGGCCTGGACAACCCAACCGTAATTATTTTGTATATTGATCATTTATTTTGACGGAGACAAAGAAAGAAGCATCAATCTCAGATAAATGACTGTAGTGTTGTGACGCACAAGGAGGAGAGCGCGAACTTCCTTGATATAAAAAAAATATCCAAGTCGCTAATAATAACAACGCAAGCCTATAGACACTTTCCTACTCTTTCATTATTGCTGCACTGCTTGTAGTGCTGAGTGGAAATAGGAAGAACGCGCATTTTATGGGTTACAAAATTGTTGAATACCAAGTGTTGACATTTCTGAGTAAGAATTTAAACATGAACTCACTCATGAAAACAGCAGCTATTTGCTGTATTCGTTGACAGTCTCTCTCTAGTCATGATTTTAAAATCTCACAGTATCAATTTTTGCCATAGCCTTCTTTATGCCTCCTAAATTACTGCATACTTGGTCATCTGAGCAATTTGATTGGCAAGCGGTGGCATTGATTTCCTCTCCAGCCCCACCGGGAAGGCAGTTTGTACCTTCAGACACATGAAATGTCAACAGTTTGCCTACCCTGCACGCAGGGCAGATGAAATGGCTGCACGTACAGCCCGAGACTAATAAAAAAATTAGGAACACAAGGCTTTATCGTTGGGTTTTTTACAGAAATGTTCGGCATCGACTAGAAATGCCTTGGAGATCACGATCGACTTGTTGGTGACCACTGTTATAACACAACACAATTTGGAAAAAGTGAAGAGGTGTGAATACTTCCTGAAGGCACTGTACCTCAATTACCTTGTACCCCAGCATATTGACTCAGTACTGTACGGTGCATACTGTACATACAAACAATGAAACTTGAAGTTTAAACTAATGGTCATAACGAATCATGAAAATAATGTACACTTGACAGAAATATGTTAGTTAATATAGAGACAAACGATTGTGTTGGTGATCACATATAGGAGAGGGAGTGCAAAACAACGACGCTGGACAGAGTGGAATCAGGTGTAGCAAAAAGGCAGTTTATTCAAAGTCAGAGATATCTTGTCCTACAGCGTGCACGGACCTAAGCAATATGACTCTGTGAGGAGTCAGCTAAATTAGGCTGCTCAGCCAGAGTTTTCAGCAGAATGTATACACAGAATAATGTAGGTGGAGTCTCGTCGTGTTGGTCTTCTGACTGGTCCTGAAGAGTTGGAGGCGGGCCTGCTCTAGCCAGAGCAGGAGCCCCATTGGTGCACAGCAGAGTCCTCTGCTCTTGGCACCTGACCAGTAGAGGAGGGTGGAGTGTGCGTGTGCGTGCTCATGAGATGTTTGTGTGTCAAGGAAGCGTAAGATATGGGGACTGGCAATGTCTGCTTTAGACTCAGGTGTTTCCTGTCTTTGCAGGAGTGCATGCAAGGGTCAATGTCAGTGAGATAGTTTGGCACTCTAAGCTCGTTAGTGTTGCAGGATGTTCTTTGTAGTTTACAGGGTAGTATATTTGAGTGGTGGCAGCCATGTGTCCTTCGGATAATCATGTTATTGCGCGTAGGCTCTAAACTTGACTAGGGACACTGGGCCCAGAGTTATCTGAGGACATCTGGTTTAACCAGAGCGTTGGCCTGCTAGTAATGCTTGATATTAGATTATTTATATAACAAATCCCCCTCTTCACATCTATTAGACATGAACAATAGAAATAAAATATGAAGCAACCCAACAATTTGGTAGAAACCAAATTTTTGAGTCCCCCTCTTCACGTCTATTAAGACGTGAAAACTAGGAGAAACGAGAGGAGGAGATAACGAAAAACAAAAACCCCCTCTAGTATGCAGCGAAGCTAGGCAAATAAGCAAGGACATACATACGGTGGTGCTTCTAACCTTGTCTGGTGTGCATGGTGGGTCTGTAGGTGTAGTGCTACGTTTGGTGCGTGTGAGATTGAAGGGAGTGGTGCTAGGAATGGTACCAGGGATAGGGGTTGGGGTGAGAGGGGTTGATGCTTTAGTATGTGTTTGTTGTTCTATTAACCATGTGAGAGTGCCTAGGGTTACTCCAAATATCAGTAGGAATATCACAAACAGTGGTTCAGATATTCCTAGCCTTGCCCAGGGAGAGAGAAATATCCCTTTAACTGGGCGAGGTTCCTTTATCAGGGTTAGAGGGGTTTGATGCCCCATTACCTGAGTCCGGAATTTCTTCATTTGGAATCAAATTTAGGCTGTTCAAATCAGCTCTGACTTCAGTCAGTGTTCTAGAAGGAATTGGGGCTGGAGTGCAATGTGTAAGGTGGTGCCAAGGTGCGCCTGATTTACCTTTGACCTGGACTGAGTGTGAAGTAACCTCCTTCACTTCGTACGGTCCAGTCCACCTGGGTTCCAGCCACTTTCTCTTGTGGACTTTAACACTCACCCAGTCACCAACCTTTACCTTCAGTGGTGGCGTGTCCCCCGGCAGCTCCCCCTCCTGGACCTTGTGAACCTGGGAAGAGTGCTGCAGAGAGAACCGTCAGTTTTTTCACATAATCAGACATTACAATTTGTTGTACATCAAGGGCGGGCATATGACCTCCCTCCCTTGGTGGACCAGGCATGACTCTTCCAGTCATTATCTCATGAGGAGAGAGATGGGTGCCTGCTCCTGGTGAGGCTCTCATGGCCATCAACGCCAGAGGCAGGGCTTCAACCCATGTCAACTTCGAACCTGCACACACTTTAGCTATCTTAGCTTTCAGCTTTTGGTTTAACGTTCCACCAGACCCTGAGATCGGGGCCTGTACACAGATCCAAATCTGTGGGTTATGCCAAATCTTTCTTCCACCTTTCTCAGGTGTTTGTTACTGAAATGTGAGCCATTTGTCAAATTTGATTTGTCTTGGGATGCCATACCTGGGTATTAGTTTGGTTTGTAGCCACTTAACGACTGACCTAGCATCCCCCTTTGCTGTTGGTATTGCTTCTACCCATTTGGAGAACCTATCTATCATAACTAGGAGATAGCGTTTGTCTTTAGATACATTGTCGGGGCCCATGTCGGTGTAGTCTATACTAATGTCCTGAAAACATGCATTAGGTACTGGGTATGAGCCCATTGGTGTTTGATATGGTTTCTTTGGGTTGTGGCTGTCACAAACATTGCATTCGTCATAAAATAAGTCAGTCATATTTTTCATGTGAGGGTGCCACCAGATGTGCGAGACCTTTTGGAGGGTCTTTAGTTTGACTTCGTGTGTGGGGCCATGTGCTTCTCAAAATCAGAATGACCATTAAATGCATTTTCAAAGATATTTGAATTTTTGGGTTACCAGATGCACGTTTTCAATCACCAGGTGCACGGGTCTATTTCCTCCTCCAGCACTTGGCTAACAGTCCATAAAGCACCCAGGACGGCCCTGAGTGAAAGAGGGCCGTAGTAGGGTCTCCATAGTTCATCTGGTCCTTTGGTCGCCCCTTTCTGTGCCCAGACTGAGTGTTCATAGGGTCCTGCTGAGTGTTGTAGCACCACTATATCTTGCTGGGTAAGCTCTGTTTGTGATAGCTGTGGTTGCAGTACCATCTGTTTGGGAGCGTAACCTCCAGCCTTCTTGGCTGCTTTATCGGCTGCATCATTTCCCGCACTGATCCTGGTTTTCAATTGCTGGTGTCCTTTACACTTCATGATGGCTACCTTTGCCGGTAGTGATACCGAAGTTATTCGTTTCTCCATCTGTGTCTTGTGTTTGATGGGGAGGTTTCCTGTTGTAGTGAAGTTCCTCCTTACCCACTGTGGTCCATCAGTGTGGACTGCTCCATGAGCATAAGCTGAGTCTGTGTAAATGTTCACAGTCTTTCCTTTTGCTCTGATGAGGGCCTGTGTCAATCCGATGATTTCAGCTAATTGGGACGATGCTGGTTGAGGGATGATGGCTGATTCAAGGGTGACATGTGAGCCGTCTGGGAGTTGCTGTACCACAGCATAGGCTGCTATGTTTCCTTTTTCTCCTTTGTAGCAGCAGCCATCAGTGTACAGCCATTGGTCGGGATTAGTCAGTGGTTCATTCTTCAGGTCTGGTCTCAGTTTTAGTTCTTGTGCCGCTCTTTCAGCACAAGAGTGGGGCAGTCCTTCTTCTGCGTTGAGTGCATCTGCCATGTTTTTGTCGGTGTTCACAAACGTGATATGTGACTGTGTGCATTTGTTCTGGATCATGGTTTTTCTTTCAGCACTGAACGTGAATTCTTTGCTCATCAGATATGCAGCAACGCCATGGTGGGTGTGGATCTCCAATGGATGACACATCACGAGGTGAGCTGTTTTGTCAATAGCTTTTGCTACTGCAGCAACGTATCTGGAACATGTTGTCTGTCCTACCTCAATATGGTCAAGTTTGGAGGAGTGGTACATCAAGACGCTTCTCTCCCCCTCTTGTTTCTGGAATAGGACTGATGAGGTGAATCCTTCATTTTCAGAAACATCCAAATGGAACTTGTTGTTGTAGTCAGGTGCAATCAGTGCTGCTGCCGCTGATAGATCTGTTTTCAGGAGTGCAAAAGCTGTTGAGGCTTCAGCCGTCCAGGCCAGGGGTGCATGGAGGTTCCTTGGTCATAGGATGATCGGTGCTGCCACCCCCTCTGGGCCACACACAATGGTACAACACCTGATAGGTGGGGTCAGGTGCATCATGTCTTTGTCCCAGTCTTCAGTGTAGGGGCAGTCATCAGTGTCTCAGCTTGGGGAGTCTTATACGGGTGCAGAGTGTAGATTTGAGCTTTCAGTTGGTTGAACTTAAACTGGATGTGAGGGGTGGCAGGCCCTGTGGGTAGGCATTTTAGCCAGTACACTTCTTGGGTTTCAGACAGCGTGGGCGTCGGCAGGAGTGGCATCATCATAATTCTTACTGGGCGATCAGGTGTTGAAGAGGGAGGGTTGGTGGATACTTCCACTCCACTTTCAGTAAGATATATGGTGCACCCCATTTTGCATAAGAGGTCCCGTCCTAGTAGGTTGATCGGGCATTTTGGACAGTACAGGAACTGGTGTTTCAACTGAGATTTCTCCCAGGAGAATGTTAAAGGGATAGTGCGGCTTTGAGCCTCAGGTGATCCCGTGACCCCTACCACCGATATGGAATCAGATGACAGAATTTGAGGGAACTTGATAGTAGAATAGGTGCATCCTGTGTCTACCAGGAACTGATGGGGAACATCCTCAACTTCACATATCATAGTTGGTTCAGTGTGTAGTTGAACATTTCGGCTCCCCCTCCTGCCGCAGGTGGTGGGCATCTTCATGGCCAGGGCATGGTGTCCCCAGCCATTCCCTGGAACTGCGGTTGGTTGTATCCTCCCTGCTGCTGTTGCATGTGAGTAGGTCCGGGGTGGTTGTATGCAGGTGCTGACTGCTGCGGGTAACTGGGTCCTGGTTGATGGTGTTGCAGAGGTGGGTTTCCCCCACTTCCTCTTCCACATCCCCTACCTCTCCATAGGCGTTGCTGAGTGGAGAGTGGCTGTTGACAATCCCGTGAATAATGGCCAGGAGTTCCACATGCAGGATATTCTGCTGTGGGGGGGGGGGGGGGGGCTGGGTCCTGGGCAGGAATGGGTTGGTACCGTGGAATGGGTTGTGTGACGGGCTCCGGTGATTTTGTCCCTTTGAGTATGGCGGGGGCTGAACTGCCTCCATTGACAATTTTGGATATAGTGAGAGAGAAGTGGCCTCAGGGGGAGCCGTGGGCAAGTTCTCAGGCGGGGCTATAACATCCCCCGACGCCACAGTAGCCACGCACATCAGGTCTGGTTTGTTTTTGGGCTGCACCCTCCTACACTCCTCTATAGCCCATGTCCCTACCTTCAACTCTGCTTCTGCCCGTTCTTTCTCCCTTGTCCCTTTCTTCTTGAACAAATGAGCTTTGTTCCTCTCTGTCTCACTTGCCGTTGCTTTCCCTACATCTTCCTGTAGCTCTCTCTGCATAATTTGGAATTCCCCCCTGTAGGAGGTCCCCCGCTAAATAACCTGCTTGTTTCCATTTTAACCTTATCCCCTCCCACACTTTCCTGTACTGTTCCTTTCCTCCCGCTCTATCAAGCATACTCTGATCTAAATATTCATTGAATTTAAGTTTGGGCGTGGTTGTTGCAGACATTTTATCACCAAATAATTACGTAAACTGCTAAGGTAATTATTAACGCGGTTAGACAAGATAACTAAAGCAGTGATTGTCTGAAAAAGGTCTCATTCGGCTCCTGTCTGTAATGTGCCCTCTAGGTTTCAGTCCGCCCTCTACTAAGTCCTGTGTGTATGTGTTTATTTCTATCTTTGTATACTTAGCCCGTCCTTGGTCGAAACCAAGGATGTATTCGTGGTGCCGGGACAGACTCAACTCTTGTACCCCACCCTCGTATTCAAAGGTTCTATCGGTATGTGATGACAATTACGTGTGTGTTTTTTAATTGAATGTGTTCAGTGTTTTATTCAGGTATTATCTAGAAATGATTCACAGATTTCCCTTTGGAACGATGTATCAGTGAATTTAGGTGATTCTATAAGAATTGTCAGAATAATTCTATCTCTGTAGGAAATATAGATAGAAATTTGGAAAACCAAAAGTTGTTCAGCGAATTATTTAAATACTTTCTAAAAATAATTCAGCAATCACCTCTTGGAACAATATATTAGCAAATTCAAGCGGTTCTATAACAATTGTCAGAATTATTTTAGTACTATAGGAAATATCAATAGAAATAGAAAAACTAAAAATCAGTGTTTAGCTCAGCGGCTGTCAATCCAAGTCAGTACTCAGCTCGGAGGCTTATTTAAGTACTTTCAAGAAATAATTCAGTAATTTCGTTTTGGGTCAATATATCAGTAAATTCATGTGGTTCTATAACAATTGTCAGAATAATTGTATCTCCTGGGGAATACCAACAGCGGAAAGAGGGAAAAAAGAAACAGTCAATATTTTAGCACGGCGGCTGGGTTAATTCACAGCTCGGCGACTGAACAGTATTTGGCTCAGCGGCCGTCAATATTACACCGTTTATGTATTCAGAGTATGGCAATCATTCCCCAACAAATGTTTTCTCTGAATTGGGCACAACAAAATCGCAGAACGTCAAAACTGGTTATATTATGTTATAGTGTGATGTGCAATGGTCACATCATTCCCGATCTCTGTCTTGTGGAACGCTAAACTTACATATACTATGTCTATTCGACTACACCTCTAACATAACCAATTAAACAGTCTACAACTTATTTAATAGGGTCTTTTACATGCAGATTCAGTCGATCTATTAATTAACTACACCTCTAACACAACCAATTAAACAGTATACCACTTATTTAATAGGATCTTTTACATGCAGATTCAGTTAATTATCTGTTAACTACACCTCTAACACAACCAATTAAACAGTCTACAACTTATTTAATAGGGTTTTTTACATGCAGATTCAGTCGATCTATTAATTAACTACACATCTAACACAACCAATTAAACAGTATACCACTTATTTAATAGGATCTTTTACATGCAGATTCAGTTAATTATCTGTTAACTACACCTCTAACACAACCAATTAAACAGTATACCACTTATTTAATAGGATCTTTTACATGCAGATTCAGTTAACCAGTCTCTATTTAATGCAAGATATCTTTTAACCATGCCTTGATTTCTTAAAAGAAATTTAACAGCAATTCATACTCACGCTCAGTACTACTGATAAAAATGTGGCAATTGACTAAAATATAATATGCAGATTTTTGATTTAACAGGCTCTGCTTACCTTTCATGTCGAGCGCTCTGATCAGTTTCCTGAGGCAAGTTGAATGACCGATGGTCTCCTGTATCTACAGGTCACTCTTCCGTCTGATTTTGAGCCGATGAATTGTCTCGTCCTCTCACACCAACTTATCATAGATCGAATTCAGGATAACCATCCTCTGCTACCATTTTGTTGGTGATCACATATAGGAGAGGGAGTGCAAAACAACGACGCTGGACAGAGTGGAATCAGGTGTAGCAAAAAGGCAGTTTATTCAAAGTCAGATATCTTGTCCTACAGAGTGCACGGACCTAAGCAATATGACTCTGTGAGGAGTCAGCTAAATTAGGCTGCTCAGCCAGAGTTTTCAGCAGAATGTATACACAGAATAATGTAGGTGGAGTCTCGTCGTGTTGGTCTTCTGACTGGTCCTGAAGAGTTGGAGGCGGGCCTGCTCTAGCCAGAGCAGGAGCCCCATTGGTGCACAGCAGAGTCCTCTGCTCTTGGCACCTGACCAGTAGAGGAGGGTGGAGTGTGCGTGTGCGTGCTCATGAGATGTTTGTGTGTCAAGGAAGCGTAAGATATGGGGACTGGCAATGTCTGCTTTAGACTCAGGTGTTTCCTGTCTTTGCAGGAGTGCATGCAAGGGTCAATGTCAGTGAGATAGTTTGGCACTCTAAGCTCGTTAGTGTTGCAGGATGTTCTTTGTAGTTTACAGGGGAGTATATTTGAGTTGTGGCAGCCATGTGTCCTTCGGATAATCATGTTATTGCGCGTAGGCTCTAAACTTGACTAGGGACACTGGGCCCAGAGTTATCTGAGGACATCTGGTTTAACCAGAGCGTTGGCCTGCTAGTAATGCTTGATATTAGATTTATATAAATATATAAAGTTATATAAATAATCAAAATTTTTACAACAATCGTGATTTAGCAAGCTAGCCGACTAGCTAACATTACCCAGATAGCTGGCTGGCTTTATGGGTGTTGTGACATGACTATGAAATTGTAATTCTGGTTGTTTAATGTTTTAGTGACTCCTGAAACAACCAGCAAACCAGGCTGTCGTCTTGTGAAACAGTGGATGTAAAGAATCTAGCTAGCTAAAGCATTTACTGCAAATTGAATGTACACATTTGTAAGCTGTTTGCTGTTCTGGTTCGTGTTTATTGGCTTATTTCACTGTAGAGCCTCTAGTCCTCCTCACTATACCTTATCCAACCTATTAGTTCCACCACCCACACATGCAATGACATCTCCTGGTTTCAATGATGTTTCTAGAGACAATATCTCTCTCTTCATCACTCAATACCTAGGTTTACCTCCACTGTATTCACATCCTACCATACCTTTGTCTGTACATTATACCTTGATGCTATTTTATCGCCCTCAGAAACCTCCTTTTACTCTCTGTTCCAGACGTTCTAGATGACCAATTCTTATTGCTTTTAGCCGCACCCTTATTCTACTCCTCCTATGTTCCTCTGGCGATGTAGAGGTGAATCCAGGCCGTGCAGTGCCTAGCTCCACTCCTATTCCCCAGGCGCTCTCTTTTGACGACTTCTGTAACCGTAATAGCCTTGGTTTCATGCATGTTAACATTAGAAGCCTCCTCCCTAAGTTTGTTCTATTCACTGCTTTAGCACACTCTGCCAACCCGGATCTTCTAGCTGTGTCTGAATCCTGGCTTAGGAAGACCACCAAAAATTCTGACATTTTAATTCCAAACTACAACATTTTCAGACAAGATAGAACTGCCAAAGGGGGCGGTGTTGCAATCTACTGCAAAGATAGCCTGCAGAGTTCTGTCCTACTATCCAGGTCTGTACCCAAACCATTTGAACTTCTACTTTTAAAAATCCACCTCTCTAAAAACAAGTCTCTCACCGTTGCCGCCTGCTATAGACCACCCTCTGCCCCCAGCTATGCTCTGGACACCATATGTGAACTGATTGCCCCCCATCTATCTTCAGAGCTCGTGCTGCTAGGCGACCTAAACTGGAACATGCTTAACACCCCAGCCATCCTACAATCTAAACTTGATGCCCTCAATCTCACACAAATTATCAATGAACCTACCAGGTACCTCCCCAAAGCCTTAAACACGGGCACCCTCATAGATATCATCCTAACCAACTTGCCCTCTAAATACACCTCTGCTGTCTTCAACCAAGATCTCAGCGATCACTGCCTCATTGCCTGGATCCGTAATGGGTCACCACTCATCACTGTAAAACGCTCCCTGAAACACTTCAGCGAGCAGGCCTTTCTAATCGACCTGGCCGGGGTATCCTGGAAGGATATTGATCTCATCCCGTCAGTAGAGGATGCCTGGATATTTTTTTTAAATGCCTTCCGAACCATCTTAAATAAACATGCCCCATTCAAGAAATTTAGAACCAGGAACAGATATAGCCCTTGGTTCTCCCCAGACCTGACTGCCCTTAACCAACACAAAAACATCCTATGGCGTTCTGCATTAGCATTGAACAGCCCCTGTGATATGCAGCTGTTCAGGGAAGCTAGAAACCATTATACACAGGCAGTTAGAAAAGCCAAGGCTAGCTTTTTCAAGCAGAAATTTGCTACCTGCAACACTAACTCAAAAAAGTTCTGGCTACACCTGGCTACTCCTACCCCAGTCAACAGCACTGCACCCCCAACAGCAACTCACCCAAGCCTTCCCCATTTCTCCTTCTCCCAAATCCGTTCAGCTGATGTTCCGAAAGAGCTGCAAAATCTGGACCCCTACAAATCAGTCGGGCTAGACAATCTGGACCCTTTCTTTCTAAAATTATCTGCCGAAATTGTTGCCACCCCTATTACTAGCCTGTTCAACCTCTCTTTCGTGTCGTCTGAGATTCCCAAAGATTGGAAAGCAGCTGCGGTCATCCCCCTCTTCAAAGGGGGGGACACTCTTGACCCAAACTGCTACAGACCTATATCTATCCTACCATGCCTTTCTAAGGTCTTCGAAAGCCAAGTCAACAAACAGATTACCGACCATTTCGAATCTCACCATACCTTCTCTGCTATGCATTCTGGTTTCAGAGCTGGTCATGGGTGCACCTCAGCCACGCTCAAGGTCCTAAACGATATCTTAACCGCCATCGATAAGAAACATTACTGTGCAGCCGTATTCATTGATCTGGCCAAGGCTTTCGACTCAGTCAATCACCACATCCTCATCGGCAGACTCGACAGCCTTGGTTTCTCAAATAATTGCCTCGCCTGGTTCACCAACTACTTCTCTGATAGAGTTCAGTGTGTCAAATCGGAGGGTCTGCTGTCTGGACCTCTCGAAATCTCTATGGGGGTGCCACAGGGTTCAATTCTTGGACCGACTCTCTTCTCTGTATACATCAATGAGGTCGCTCTTGCTGCTGGTGAGTCTCTGATCCACCTCTACGCAGACAACACCATTCTGTATACTTCTGGCCCTTCTTTGGACACTGTGTTAACAACCCTCCAGGCAAGCTTCAATGCCATACAACTCTCCTTCTGTGGCCTCCAATTGCTCTTAAATACAAGTAAAACTAAATGCATGCTCTTCAACCGATCGCTACCTGCACCTACCCACCTGTCCAACATCACTACTCTGGACGGCTCTGACTTAGAATACGTGGACAACTACAAATACTTAGGTGTCTGGTTAGACTGTAAACTCTCCTTCCAGACCCATATCAAACATCTCCAATCCAAAGTTAAATCTAGAATTGGCTTCCTATTTCGCAACAAAGCATCCTTCACTCATGCTGCCAAACATACCCTTGTAAAACTGACCATCCTACCAATCCTCGACTTTGGCGATGTCATTTACAAAATAGCCTCCAATACCCTACTCAACAAATTGGATGCAGTCTATCACAGTGCAATCCGTTTTGTCACCAAAGCCCCATATACTACCCACCATTGCGAACCTGTACGCTCTCGTTGGCTGGCCCTCGCTTCATACTCCTCGCCAAACCCACTGGCTCCATGTCATCTACAAGGTAGGTAAAGTCCCCCCTTATCTCAGCTCGCTGGTCACCATAGCATCTCCCACCTGTAGCACACGCTCCAGCAGGTATATCTCTCTAGTCACCCCCAAAACCAATTCTTTCTTTGGCCGCCTCTCCTTCCAGTTCTCTGCTGCCAATGACTGGAACGAACTACAAAAATCTCTAACTAGAAACACTTCTCCCTCACTAGCTTTAAGCACCAACTGTCAGAGCAGCTCACCGATTACTGCACCTGTACATAGCCCACCTATAATTTAGCCCAAACAACTACCTCTTTCCCAACTGTATTTAATTTATTTATTTATTTAGCTCCTTTGCACCCCATTATTTTTTATTTCTACTTTGCACATTCTTCCATTGCAAAACCACCATTCCAGTGTTTTACTTGCTATATTGTATTTACTTTGCCACCATGGCCTTTTTTGCCTTTACCTCCCTTCTCACCTCATTTGCTCACATCGTATATAGACTTGTTTATACTGTATTATTGACTGTATGTTTGCTTTACTCCATGTGTAACTCTGTCGTTGTATCTGTCGAACTGCTTTGCTTTATCTTGGCCAGGTCGCAATTGTAAATGAGAACTTGTTCTCAACTTGCCTACCTGGTTAAATAAAGGTGAAATAAAAAAATAAAAAAGCTTGTTTTGCTAATATTTGCCATGCAGATAGATTAAATAACGTAGCTAGCCATGTTCTTGCTTATTGTGCAGTGGAGGATAAAAATACCTGTATGCCTATGGATGTGTAGCTAGCTATCTAGCCATCTGTGTATGGACCCAAACGTTTGGTATACATATTAGTTCAGAACCTAGCTATGAACCTCAGATATCATAGCCAGTTGTATCAATTTAAAAACAATCTGAATTACATTAAAGAAGCCTATGGATTGAGTAGAATATACTGTAATAACGTTGTGCCAAGGATGCAAGTCGTATATACATGTAGTTATTACCATGAATGAGATCCTCAAAATTGTAGCCTGTACTTTTAATATATTCACTGATCATGTACTCTACCTTGGCAAATAAAGGTGCAGTTCAGGTATGAAGGTCTTTTAGATTATTTTTCAGTCATATCCAATACCAGGAGTATCAAATTTATGTCTTTCAATGATGCTGTGTCTGCATGTATGTATTACAATTATACACTTCAACAGTGTAATCTTGGTCTTGGGTCATCAATGGTTACACATTGCAACTAATAGACTAGAAACATGATTTAACTAGTTAAAGGCTGATTTGTAATTCATATATACAGAAATATAATTTAAAAAATAAACAGTACACTACACTTCCTATGCATCAAGTAAATACTCTAAAATCCCTTCATCTGCATTGATCTGATAAACGCAGGATAGGTGTAGTATTTCATCAAATGAGAGACTTAATTTCAACCAGTAGAGAATGTGAAACACTTTATTGAAATAAGTTAATTATCCAAGTGTTATAAATACATGTATTTATAATATTACAATTATAATATCAATGCAAATTCAATCTGTACTTCAATGCACATCTGTTGTGCATTATAAAAACAGAGGAAGAAAGGAGGTGGCGAGAAAGATGTAAAAGACAGAAAGGGAAAGAGATAAGAACATAGGAGCAGGGATATGATTCATGAATCAGTGCTACCCAAATATTCTCAGTTCATCACAATTACATACTAGTGTCTCGTCGGCCCGAAGGTTATCTTAAAAGCAGGTGAGGTGGCGATGATGGGACTGGGGGTTGGCATCCTCTCTCACATCAAAACATAACTGCAGACGAGACACAGATGGAGAGAGAGCCTTGTGTTTTTAGTTTTTATTCTAACATTGTTACTCATAACAATCAGGTGAAATGCAAAACTGACCTTGGATCATTAACTCTGGGACTACTGCATCTCTCTCTTTAATAATACTTCATGTTGAGCTGACCAAGTGACCTCTCACCTCTGATCATGCTGTGCCCTCTATGTAGCCAGTTCAGATGTGGGAGGGGTTGACCGACACAGCTGATATAACCTAGAGGATTTAGGGAGAAGAGGGATGAAGTGAAGGAGAGAGACTGTTATTGAGAAAATAAGGTAGTTAAAGGGACAGTGTTCAACAGGAATCTGTGTGTGTGGCCTCACCTGGTGTTCACGCCACACTAAGTGGCTGCAGAATACTTTATGCTGAAAAACATGAACAGACACAAGGACAAAACAATATATCGTAGTTCTAGAAATAATGAAGTGTCTTACTATTCTCCATGGTTGGCCCTCTTGCCTATTCTTTGAAGGTGGAAGGAGACATTTATACACCTGAGCCTGCTTACTGCACAACCCAATCCATCAATCAGATTGATACACACACGAGTGTGTAGGTGTGGGTTATAGGGTGTCTAATTGTAGGAGGTGCAGATCTCCCGCACACGGATTGCCTCTCTTGCTGTGTTGTTGGACCCCATCCTTGAAACATCCTGCAGAGCAGCAGACTTCTCCTCTGGCACACAACGGCGGCTGCAGATCCCCTCCTGGTCCTCGTGTCCATACCCATGAAGTTATGTAGGACACAGGTAGCCTTCACACACACCTGAATTCCTCCAGGAGGCAGTCCCAAATGGTCCTGGTCACCCAACCTTGCAGTGCCCTACACGATAACTGTAGTCAATCGTTTTGAAAGAATCTCCAGTTACAAGGTATCTGTAGGAATATGGAAGACAATGTAATTATTAGACTATTACATCACCAGGTCATTGTGGATTACTAAAATATAATATTCCTGATAACAAATCATGATAACATTGTATTGATAGATGCATGAGCACACATATGTGCAATAACAGGATTGTATCAAGGATAGCATCACAAATTAATACATAAATATCACTTGAAGCTTGATGAGTTGATCATTTGAATCAGCTGTGTAGTGCTATGGCAAAAACAAAAATGGGCACCCCTTTGAGTCCCAGGACCGGGACTGAGAACCACTGCTCTTCACATGTAGACATGTAGGCTTTCATAGCTCTTTATCTGAGGACAGACAACCTCGCATCGCGGAAATCACAGGGCCCTAACTTCGTCTGCAGACGTCATGAGGCACACCTGTATAGCAAATGTAAAAACATGACGTAGCCGCTGTTGCAGAAGAAGCTCACTGTCGCCCCCTCTAGGTAAAGCGTCTCTTTCTTCTCTCTGTACCTTGGCGTGGCCAGCCAACCACAGGACACCACTAAGGGAAATATGAATGGAATACTATTATAAAATGAAGATAGCCAAGATATTTATCTGAGACATGTGGACAACAGAAACAGGGTCATAAGAATTCATGGTTCCTTATGACAGTGTGTATAAAAGCCCAAAAATCCACTGTAATACTAGATTATACTAGACAGTATATTGTAAATGAATACATAACACTTTCAGTGAACCTGTGTAATGGTTATCAGGAACACTGAACTGAAACAAGACATTTTGATCCAAGGGCAAGTGCATGAAAGTTAAAGAATTTGAGCATCTGAGCGTAGAGCGAAACTATTAGTTTCTCCTTATCTCTCTGGGCTGTGTGGAACGTTATCATGGTGTGTGGCTCAGGCCGGCCAGGCCACCACTGGGTTCCTGCCATGTAGTCTGGTACCACTCTCTCACACCATGTGGTCATGACCTGCCCTGGATATCTCTCTTGTCATCTATTAAAACCCTTTAGAAGACCTTTAACTCTAAACAGGTGGTTGGCTGGGCTGAGGGAGGGAGGGAGTGCAAAACTTCTCTTCCTTGAGAATATTTTAGTTAGAAAGAGTGAACAGTTAAATGGAGAAATTGTTGTTTATAATTCATAGTTTAAATGTAATTATAATAAGGTAACTGGTTCCACAGCCTGTTTCCTCAACTTTTCATGTATTTATTACCTGAACCCAAAAAATGTGCTTAGTTTCAACTTGAGAAAATGTAAGCCAAAATTCAGTCAACTTAAAATGATGTATTTGCTCAAATTGTCTCATATGTGAAATTGTCTCATGTGAAAATAAATTGGGCATCTTACCTAAACCAGGCTGTGGAACTAGTTACACACACAATGCTTTTAACATACAATGTTTTCAAAATACATATTCAAACCCCTTGAATTTTTCCACATTTTATTACTTTACTGCTTTATTCTAAAATTTGATTTCCCCCCTCATCAGTCTAAACACAATACCCCATAATGACAAACGAAAAACTGTTTTTTAGAAATTTTTGCAAATGTAATAAACCCCCCCCCCCCCCCCCCCCCGGAAATATTACATTTACATAAGTATTCAGAACCTTTACTCTGTACTTTGTTGAAGCACCTTTGGCAGCGATTACAGCCTCGAGTCTTCTTGGGTATGACAATCCCAGGTGAAGACACAATAATTATTGTATAAATGTACAATTTAATTTTACCTTTATTTAACTAGGCAAGTCAGTTAAGAACAAATTCTTATTTTCAATGATGGCCTAGGCACAGTGGGTTAACTGCCTGTTCAGGGGCAGAACGACAGATTTGTACCTTGTCAGCTCGGGGGTTTGAACTTGCTAGTCCAACGCTCTAACCACTAGGCTACCCAGCTACCCTGCCTTGACACACAATGTAATCATGTGTCAAATATGTACGTTTAAAACATTGTATGTTAAAAGCACTGTTTCTGTGTGTGTAACCAGTTACACAGCCTTTTTTAGTAAAGATGCACAAATAATAATTTATATTTTAAATGAACATATGAGACAAGTTGAGCAAACACATTTTAAATTGCCTGAATTTTCACCTAAGTTCTCTCAATTTTCGTATTTATGTTGGAGTTCCTTTAGGCTATTGTGTAATTCCATTGTTGACCACTTGGGGGCCACTGTCCTGTGTTGATGTGTGTCGTTCGTTTAATATGCTAAACCATGTAGAAGAAGAATTGTTTACATTCCAAAATGGTGAAAGTCACACTGTGGAGCTGCAGATGTTATCAAACTCCATCCTTGCTATCATTTTGTAGAAGCATTGTCTGTAGATAGTGAATGGCGCCGGAGGAGATGGCTGTTGTTTTACGGGCACTTAGCCAATTGTGCTATTGTGTGTGTTTTTTCCACGTTATTTGTAACATATTTTGTACAGAATGTTCCTGCCACTGTCTGTTTTAACCGAAAAGAGCTTCTGGATATCAGAACAGCGATTACTCACCTCCTACTGGATGAAGATTTTTTTCTTTAACGAGTCGGACGCGAAGGATTTACTTCAGACACCCGACAAGGCCCTCATCCCTATGATTTGCAGGAGAAAGAGACATCCGGGACGTAGGTTGAGGTGCCTTGTAAGGATCCGACGGCGAGTGGGTAATCTGCCTCTACCATTAGTCCTATTAGCCAACGTACAATCCTTGGATACGAATATCCTACCAACGGGACATTAAAAACTGTAGTATCTTATGTTTCACAGTCGTGGTGAATGACGACATGGATAAAATAGAGCTGGCGGAGTTTATGCTGAATCGCCAAGATAGAACACATGCACCCGGTAAGACAAGGGGTGGCGGTCTGTGTACATTTGTAAACAACAGCTGGTGCACGAAATCTAATATGAAGGAAGTCTCAATGTTTTGTATCTCATGATAAGCTGTGGATCACACTATTTACCAAGAGAGTTCATCTATGTTTTTCATAGCGGTCTATTTACCACCACAAACCGATGCTGGCACTAAGTCTGCACTCAATGAGCTGTATAAGGCCATAAGCAAACAGGAAAACGCTCATCCATAGGCGGTGCTCCTAGAGGCTGGGAACTTTAACTCAGGGAAACTTAAATCCATTTGACCTAATTTCAACAACAAAAAACCTCTAGACAACCTTTACTCTACACACAGAGATGCGTACAAAGCTCTCCCTTCCTCTCTATCCTCCTGATTCCTGCTTACAAGCTAAAACTAAACCAGGAAGCACCAGTGACTTGGTCAATAAAGAAGTGGTCAGATTATGCAGATGCTAAACTACAGGACTGTTTTGCTAGCACAGACTGGAATATGTTCTGGGATTCTTCCGATGTCATTGAGGAGTACACCACATCAGTCACTTGCTTCATCAATAAGTGCATCGATTACGTTGTACCCACAGTGACAGTACGTACATACCCCAACCAGAAGCCATGGATTACAGGCAACATCCGCACTGAGCTAAAGGGTAGAGCTGCCGCTTTCAAGGAGCGGGACTCGAACCCGGACGCTTATAAGAAATCCCACTATGCCCTCAGACGAACAATCAAACAGGAAAAGCATCAATACAGGACTAAGATTGAATCGTACTAAACAGCCTCCGACGCCTGTCGGATGTGGCAGGGCTTTCAAACTATTACAGACTACAAAGGGAAGCACAGCCGATGAGCTACTTAGTGACACGAGCCTACCAGGCGAGCTAAATTACTTCTATGCTAGCTTTCGAAGCAAGCAACACTGAAGAATGCATGAGAGAATCAGCTGTTCCGGATGACTGTGTGATCACGATCACGGTCTCCGTAACCGATGTGAGTAAGACCTTTAAACAGGCCAACATTCACAAGGCCACATGGCCAGACGGATTAGCAGGACGTGTACTCCGAGCATGCGCTGACCAACTGGCAAGTGTCTTCACTGACATTTCAAACCTGTCCCTGACGGAGTCTGTAATACCAACATGTTTCAAGCAGACCGCCATAGTCCCTGTGCCCAAGAACACCATAGTCCCTGTGCCCAAGAACACTAAGGTAACCCGCCTAAATGACTACCGACCCTTAGCAATCACGTCTGTAGCCATGAAGTGCTTTGAAAGGCTGGTCATGGTTCACATCAACACCATTATCCCAGAAACCCTAGACGCACACCAATTTGCATACCGCCCCAACAGATCCACAGATGATGCAATATCTATTACACTCCACACTGCCCTTTTCCACCTGGACAAAGGAACACCTCAGCATTCAACCCCATAGTGCCCTCAAAGCTCATCACTAAGCGAAGGACCCGGGACTAAACACCTCACTCTGCAACTGGATCTTGGACTTCCTGACGGGCCGCACCCAGGTGGTAAGAGCAGGTAACAACACATCTGCATGCCCAGACACGGCTCCAACACCATCATTAAGATTGCCGATGACACAACAGTGGTAGGCCTGATTACCAACAATGATGAGACAGCCTATAGGGAGGAGGTCAGAGACCTGGCTGTGTGGTGCCAGGATAACAACCTCTCCCTTAAAACCTCTTTGGGGTAGGTGGGATGCTACCGTCCCACCTGGCCAACATCCGGTGACATTGCAGAGCGCGAAATTCAAAATACAAAATTCGTAATATAAAAAATTCATGAAAATACAAGTGTCTTACATCGTTTAAAAGCATAACTTCTTGTTAATCCAGACACTTTGTCAGATTTCAAAAAGGCTTTATGGCTAAAGCACACCATGCGATTATCTGAGGACAGCGCCCCACGAACAAAAGCATTACATACATTTTCCAACCAAGAAGAGGCGTCACGAAGGTCAGAAATAGCAATAAAATAAACCACTTACCTTTGAAGATCTTCCTCTATTTGCAATCCAAAGGGTCCCAGCTACATCACAAATGGTCCTTTTGTTTGATAAAGTCCTTCTTTATATCCCAAAAAAGTCAGTTTAGTTGGTGTGCTTGACTCAGTAATCCACCTGTTTCCCTCGTTCAAAATGCATACAAATGAATCAAACATCCTTTCTAATCAATCCTCAGGTACCCTAATATATAAATAAACAATACAATTTAAGACGGAGAACATTATGTTCATTACCGGAGATAAATAACGAAGTTCGCGCTCTCCTCCTTGCGCGTCACAACACTACAGCCAAAATGGGAGCCATTTAGAAAAACTAAAAATTCTAGCTCATTTTTCAAAAAACAAGCCTAAAACTCTTTCTAAAGACTTGACATCTAGTGGAAGCCCTAGGAATTGCAATCTGGGAGGTATTCCTTTTATATTCCCATTGACAGCCATTATGTTATTATTAGTGGTGAGCTCAAAAAAACAAATCCAGATGGATTCTCCTCAGATTTTTGCCTGCCATATCAGTTCTGTTACTAAAATACATTATTTTAACAGTTTTAGAGTGTTTTCTATCCAATACTACGCATATATGCAGCTTCTGGGCCTGAGTAACAGGCAGTTTACTTTGGGCACCTCACTCATCCAAATTTCCGAATACCGCCCCCTACCCCGAAGAGGTTAACGTGATCAAGACAAAGGAGATGATTGTGGACTACAAGAAAAGGAGGACTGAGCACTCCCCCATTCTCATCGACGTGCTGCAGTGGAGTAGGTTGAGAGCTTCAAGTTCCTTGGTGTCCACATGACCAACAAACTTTCATGGTCCAAACACGCAAAGACAGTCGTGAAGAGTGCACGACAAAGTCTATTCATCCTCAGGAGACTGAAAAGATTTGGCAAGGGTCCTCAGATCCTCAAAATAATTCTACAGCTGCACCATCGAGAGCATTGGTTGCATCACTGCCTGGTACGGCAACTTCTCGGCCTCCAAGCGCAAGGCACTACAGAGGGTAGTGCGTATGGCCCCGTACATCACTGGGGCCAAGCTTCCTGCCATCCAGAACCTCTATACCAGGCGGTATCAGAGGAAGGCCCTAAACCTAAAAATGGTCAAAGACTCTAGCCACCCTAGTCATAGGCAAGCAGTACCAGAGCGCCAAGTCTAAGTCCAAAAGGCTTCTTAACAGCTTCTATCCCCAAGCCATAAGACTCTTGAACAGCTACTCAAGTGGCTACCAAGAATATTTGCATGAATTAAGCCTACTATTCAGCTAGCATACAATAAGTCATACTCATTGTTCATTTCTTTATATATTTAAGTTTTACTCACTTCAGTCACTATTACTGTACCTACGAAGCAGTGGCCATAAATCAACCTTCAACAGTACAGTAGCAGTACCAGGTTTATCTATCTGCTATGCTTAAGAAGGGGACTCTTTTGCGAGGGCAGAATATTTGGGCCAACATATTTTGTTGTTTGTTCAGGTAAGACATGGACCGAAAAGTTGAGTAAACAAAAAAAAGACTGTGGAACCAGTTACTTAAAAATAATTAGTTGAAACCACTTTTTTTTTTTACACTGCATGTTACTTTCATTTTGTAATCCTTTTCATAACCATTTGACAATTTTGTTCCTGTCTATGCAATGAAAGAAAACAATTGAAAACAAATGTTATGAAGGTTGATTTGAATGATACTGCAACAATCATAAAGTTGCTATGATTGTTTTTATAAAGGTCTTATTAATAACCCCATAAAGTAAGAAGTGTTACTGAATTTGTTTTGGGCAATTGAGAAAGAGCTTTGGATAACTGAGATGCACTGTTAGTTTCAATGCAGAGAGGCCCATGGACTCACAGCCAGCTCCGAATGAGAATATCTCCTCAGGGCCGGGGTTGTCAGGGGAGATGACCTCTCCCAGACTGGTCAGCAGGTCATCTGAAGGGTCAGACTTAATCTGAGGTTGGTGAGGTTGGTGTAGTCTGGGGGAGCAGCACGGTAAGGGCCATGGTGGCCCCTCTCGCCCCCGCACCTCCACCCCTGAAGAGAACATGACGGTCATGTTCTGTGGTGTCGGAGAGTACAGAAAACAACTAGAGGGAAGACAAACAGAGAACGCATATTCAGAGGGAGAGGCTGAATCCTAACTTGAGATACATGGACATAAGATAACTCAATGTAGGAGATGTGTGCAGAAGTTTTAGGTTGTTTGCTTATTCCTCAAGTAAGGATTTGTCTCTAAATTAACTTGATATCAGTTTGTTGATCATTAAAAAAATTATTTAAGAAATCATAAAAAAGCAATCTACACAAACAAGACTATAGCGATGCCTGATTTTCTATCTCTCACCATGTAGGTCCATTCATCACTGTTCTGTGAAGGAGGGGATTTGCTGGTTCCTAAACACCTCCAGATGATCCTGCTGCTCTGCCTGGTGCACCTCTTTGACAGAGGTATTCTCTCTTATAGTCACAGCCGATGGACTATTAGCCTTGGCTAAGGTACCTTGAGGGATTCATAAATAGCATAACATAACATAATTTGCATGGGGGAAACAATGTTTTGGAAACCCTGAGCTAAGGGACCAAGAGATTCATATGAATAGTATATTTGCAGAAAGATTTTGGCTAAGATACCATAGATGACACTTGTTTGAACGCTAAATTGCCTTTACTGTAGGCCTAAAGTGCAGACACACTTTAACATAACCTACTGTAAGGGATTACATTTCATACGCATAGCATAACCTCAAATATACTGTACATAAGATATAATGTAATATAAACTTGACAGCTCCCCGCAACATCAGCCCCAATCCAGATGTTCTACTGATCTGTCAAAAATAATGAGCTGAACATCACTGGCATCTGGCCATCTTCAATGATTTGGCTTTGGATTGGCTTGAAAAAAGTATTGGGTTTGTAGGTTCTCCTAACCAACGTAGCTTCATAGCAGCTGTGCTAGACTCAGATTGACCCCCAGAGAGATTAGCTGAGAGCAATAGGTCCTCAGATCCCAAGCAAGAGGAAATAAGATTTTTTTTTTTTTTTACATCGCCAAAATGTTTTCACTCCCAGAAGTATCTCAAGACCCAGACTGCTTCACTCTGTTGTTGTGTAAAAGAGAATGTGTGAGAGTGTGTGCGTGCGTGTCTGTGTGAGAAACTGAAGTGGGATGACACCTCTCTGGGAAGAAGAGCTAGCTAGCGCTCTGTTGAATAAAATGTATTAAAACTTGTTTAGAAATAAAAAGGTGTAATTACCATTAAAGCACATGTAGGTCTGAATGCATTCATTATCTTTACAACACAATCAAACCACCAAACTATTAAATCAAATCAAAGTTTATTTGTCACGTGCACCGATTACAACTGGTGTAGACCTTACAGTGAAATACTTACTTACAGGCTCTAACCAATAGTGCGGAGAAAAAAAGTATGTGTGTGTGTGTAGCAAGGCTATATACAGACACCGGTTAGTCAGGCTTATTGAGGTAGTATGTACATGTGGGTATGGTTAAAGTGACAATGCATATATGATGAACAGAGAGTAGCAGTAACGTAAAAAGAGGGGTTGGCGGGTGGTGGGACACAATGCAGATAGCCAATGTGCGGGAGCACTGGCCAATTGAGATAGTATGTACATGAATGTATAGTTAAAGTGACTATGCATATAAGATAAACAGAGAGTAGCAGCAGTGTAAAAAAGGGGCTGGGGGGGAGCACACAATGCAAATAATCCGGATAACCATTTGGTTACCTGTTTAGGAGTCTTATGGCTTGGGGGTAAAAACTGTTGAGAAGCCTTTTTTTTGTCCTAGACTTGACACTCCGGTACCGCTTGCCATGCGGTAGTAGAGAGAACAGTCTATGACTGGGGTGGCTGGGGTCTTTGACAATTTTCAGGGCCTTCCTCTGACGCCGCCTGGTGTAGAGGTCCTGGATGGCAGGCAACTTTGCCCCAGTGATGTACTGAGCCGTACGCACTACCCTACTGAAGTGCCTTGCGCCCGGAGGCCGAGCATTTGCCATACCAGGCAGTGATTAATTACAGAATTATTTACAGTATCTTTCGAGATGAGCCTGAATCCTGAGCACCTTAAACAAAGACTGCGATAAATATAGAAAGGCTGAAACAGAGACATAGACAAAGAGAAACAGAGGCAGAGAGGCTGAGACAGAGAGGTAGCCAGTCTAGCCACCCTAGGGATGAGAGGGTGCATAGACACTACCAGCCCTCTCACAGCAGAGGGAAAACTCACCGTTCTCTAGTTTCACCACTCTGTCCGGCCCTGAATTCTCAGCCCTCTGCCTGGGGAGTCAACCCGGCAGTATTCTCCTTTCCCAATGAAAGTGTACTTCACGCCGTCAAACGTTATAAAATGGAGGTCCCCCAGGACTGCACCTAGGAGGGCGGAGAGTAAATAGAAGAATAATTGTTACAGGGAGAAATAGCAGTTTTGCACTGGCACTTGTTTTGTATTGAAGAGATAAAGCAGCACATTATTCAATATGACACCTGTGGCACATAAAAACTGAGAAGAGATGCACAGAGAGACCTGACTAAAAAAGGCTTCCCTTATTAACACAACTAAATGATATATGCATGGTCCCGTAACAACCTATACAGTGTTCTATTCTTCTTATTTTATTCAACCTTTATTGAAGTCTCATTGAGATACAAATCTACTTTTCAAGAGAGACCTATCTATTATTTTAAGGTGCCACCAATTGCAAACGGTCAGCATCTGGATAATATGTGTCTTATATTAGATAAAGTCTCTGATGCTAACAGAGAAATACATTTTCTTGGCGATCCGCACACTGACTGGTTATCATCTAGTTGTCCTTTCAAGAGGAAGCTTCTTACTGTGCTTAATGCCTGTAACATGACCCAGGTTATCACTCAACCAGTGTATACCAATAGTGTTGGATCTGTGAAATTCACTTACTTGTAATGATCGTATCTTCACCAATGCTGCAGAGCTTTGCTCCAAAGCAATATCAGTTCACATTGGCTGTAGAGACCATAACATTGTTGCAATAACAAGGAAAGCCAACGTACCAAAGGCAGGGCCTAAAGTTATTTATAAGAGATCATGATAAAAAAGGTTTCTCAGGACTCTTTTGTTGAAGATGTAAAACATTTATGTTGGTCAGATGTATATGAGGAGAATCTAGATACAACACTTGAAGTATTTGTAAAATTATTCTTCCCAATTGTTAACAAACATGCACTTGTTAAGAAACTGTGAGAACTGTTCGAGCCCCCTGCATCGATGATGAACTGAAAAATTCAAAGAAATTATGCAAAGAAATGTTGAAAACAACTCAGGCTGCTCAGCTTATTGGTTGACATACTGTCAATTGAGAAATGTTGACTAAACTTAACAAAAACAATAAATTACACCATGTATACAAAAGTATGTGGACACCCCTTCAAATGAGTGGATTCGGCCTTTTCAGCCACACCCATTGCTGACAAGTGAATAACATCGAGCACATAGCTATGCAAACTCCAAAGAAAAACATTGGCAGTAGAATGGCCTTACTGAAGAGCTCAGTGACATACAACGTGACACCGTCATAGGATGCCACCTTTCCAACAAGTACATTTGTCAAATTTCTGCCCTGCTAGAGCTGCCATGGTCAACTGATCGTGCTGTTATTGTGAAGTGGAAACATCTAGGTGCAACAACAGCTCAGTCGCAACGTGGTAGGCTACACAAGCTCACAGAACGGGACCACAGAGTGCTGAAGTGCGCAGTGCGTAACAATCCTCGGTTGCAACACTTACTACCGAGAGCTTCGTCGGAAGCTTCTTGAAATGGGTTTCCATGGCCGAGCAGCCGCACAAAAGCCTAAGATCACCATGCGCAATGCCAAGCGTCGGCTGGAAAAAATATGGCATAAAAGCTATGGGAAAACATTGGAGCACCTTAAATTATAAATTAATATGGGCAGAAAACCCAATTCATGTTTGTGTTTGAACAAATAAAATGCTATTTTTTAAAGAGCAAGTTAACTACAACTTGTACTGCACTGATGACTGGTATTTGGCTAAAATAAATAGATAATAAGATGATTGTTATAAGCTGTATTGTTAAATTTCAGTGCAGACTTTCATGTTATTGATCATTATTTGTTTTTGAAAAAATGTACTTATGGTTTTAAATTACATGGTTGGAGAGTTAATTATCAAATTGAACCCGGGGTGGGTAATCTTCAATGGAAGCTTCTCCAACATCAGATATGTACTGTTAGAATTTTTAAAGGGATAGTTCACTAAAGTAAAACATTTAACATTCATTGATTTATAAATGCAAACAATGGGACCACTCCACACTGCCCTGGCATCACTGGAAGGGGTGGACTTAGTGATTTGGAGGCCCCAGGCAGAGGACAGTCTGAGGCCACAATCCATGTCTATTTAACACAATCATGGCTACTGAATGAAGAGCTGTTCATAGTTAATCATGTAACAATCAACTCATTAGTTACCTGGGGCACCACGGGAAGAGTTTGTTTAATGAGTTACCGTTTCCCGAATGAACTCAAGAATAAATCAGAATCTCAATATTATAGCAGTCAATCATTTCCTCATATCAATCTCATTCTGAACGTTGAATAACCTTTTAAATCTTTTAACTTCTTGTCGCTACCTTTAGCAGGACAATTGGCATCAACAACCGCTGAATAGTATAGCGCCACATTCACATAACAATACTAAAAATATTTATATTCATGAAATCACAAGTGCAATATTGCAAAACACAGCTTAGCCTTTTGTTAATCCACCTGTCGTCTCAGATTTTGAAAACATGTTTTACAGTGAAAGCAATCCAAGCGTTTGTGTAAGTTTTTCGATCGCTCGACAAAACATTAAGTACACTTAGCATCAAGTAGCTCAGTCACGAAAAGCAATCATATTAATCGTTTACCTTTAATGATCTTCGGCTGTTTTCACTCATGAGACTCCCAGTTAGACAACAAATGTTCCTTTTGTTCCATAAAGATTATTTTTATATCCAAAATACCGCCGTTTGTTTGGCGCGTTATGTTCAGAAATCCACAGGAAAGAGCGGTCACGACAATGCAGACGAAAATTCCAAATAATATCCGTAATGTTCACAGAAACATGTCAAATGTTTTTTTTATAATCAATCCTCAGGTTGTTTTAAAAATATATAATCGATAATATATCAACCGCAAATGTCTTTATCAGTAGAAGAGGGAAAGGCAATGGCGGTCCGAACTCTGTTGCGCGAGCAAAACTCATGTGACCACCTGACGCGATGTTATCTTTCTGGCTCATTTTTCAAAATAAAGGCCTGAAACTATGTCTGAAGACTGTTGACACCTTGAGGAAGCGATAAGAAAAGGAATCTGGTTGATATCCCTTTAAATGGAGCAAAGGGAGGCTATGGAACATGGAGTTTTCAAAATAGAAGCCACTTCCTGGTTTGATTGTTCTCAGGGTTTCGCCTGCAATATCAGTTCTGTTATACTCACACACAATATTTTGACAGTTTTGGAAACTTTAGAGTGTTTTCTATCCTAATCTGTCAATTATATGCATATTCTAGCATCTGGTCCTGAGAAATAGGCCGTTTACTTTGGGAACGTTATTTTTCCAAACATAAAAATAGTGCCCCCTAGCTTCAAGAGGTTAAATCTGCACAAACCCAGGTCTCACTATTCATTCCGTACCATACAAATTGGGTTGATTATTTATAACATCAGATACACACACAGTCTAGGTTATTGATTACAACTTAATAAAATGACAATAGGTCCCTAGCGGACCAACACAATATGACACGTGTTACACAAGATGGAGATTTAAAGAGAGAGAGTGAGAGCAAGAGAGAAAAGCAACACTTGGATACATTTGTAAACTATGCCTAGTTTAGCCCTAACACCTTTCCCCGAACTGCCGCTCTTATGGGTAACAATTGTAATGCATGTATTTAAGTGTTGAAGTGTAAATTTTCATATTCCATCCATCATTATTCACACTCATTTGGCTGAAGAAAAATATTGTCCAAAAGTCCATTTATTTGATGTTTTAGTTTTGGGCTGTAAACTCTTCATACGGCACACATTCTGATCTCTCACATTAAAGACCAGAAAGGAGTTAGTCTGCTGCCTTATATTTTACAATGGGCGTGAGGTCATAAAACCCCCCACCTCTATACCTCTCCCCCTCTGCGGGAGGGAGAGATATCTCTGTAGAGCTGATCCTCACAGGCCAGTCATGACACATGGAACAGTAATGTGCAATCATTTTGGCTCGAGGGCCACATCAGGATTTCTGAAATTCAATAAAGGGATTTGTTTGTCAAAAGCAATTTGCAGCCCAGAAAAGGGGAGTTGTTTAAAAAAACATTTAAAAAACCATTTAACCATTTAATTTCTGCATATTTTCTGTTTTTCACTTTCAAGTTAAGAATTTGTGTAAATTCTGGGTCAATAGGTGTATCTGATATTTTCTTTGCAATATCGACCAATACCGATGTATAGTATTAGTTTCTTTATTTTATGGACTTTCTAACCATTCTAGCACAGATACTGAATTGCAACCAAGTTTATATGTTCATAAGGCTAATAAGAAAATATGTCAAATGTCTTGGATATTGGTGGATTTTTTTATATTTGCATCACAAAGTGAGTAAAATGCAACAGAAAGGTATTGAAAAGTTCAGGAAAACATCAGGGAAATGATTTAATTAATTTTTATAATTATGTGTATAAAAAAATATATGCATTGCCATCGTTTTCAATTGTGTTTTTTTCACAGGCTCTTCTAACGTGTCCTGCATGGTTTGTGAGCCTCAGGGGAAATAGAAGATATGTTCGTGTTCCTAAGAGTCATAGCTTTCAAGCATGGGGTCGTAATAGCTAATACCCAACCATTCAAAAGCTAGAGACAAATTTGGGGGAAGAAAACAGAAACCGATCAATTTGTCACAACCGCTATAAAATAAATGACTCAAGAATGGAATCTCCTATTGGGATAGCTAGCAGTACTAGCACACTGTGTCACCCCCGCCTCCTGCCTGCTGTGTACCGGAGTCCTCCTTGGGACTAGCTGGCTAAACTAGCACACAGTGTCCTTCGCTCCCTTTTGCCAACACCTACACTTGCCATCATTAACAGAACAGTGGGAAAACAGTGCCCGACAGGCATAATTGACCAACAGAAATATAAAGAGGAGTCGCACAAAGGCCAAGAAAATCATCAGGGACTTCAGCCACCCAAGCCATGCCCTGTTCTCCCCGCTTCAATTACTCAGACATGGGTAATACAGGAGCATCATGGTAAAAACTGGAAGATTGGCCATCAGGCTGGTGAATAGCCACCACTAGTCAGCTACTTGCACCCCCCCATTCACTTAGTCCTGCATGTTGGAGCTCTGAGCCTGAGATGTTCAATGTACCCTGCAATTACACCTGCAACCCTGAACACAAAACCTGTGACTATTAAACACTGAATCATAAAATAAAATCTGCACGTGTCTTGTGCTTGTCTCCACCCCACAACAGGTGTCTCTCCTTTTCCCCATGATCCCCTATGTATTTATACCTGCATTTTCTGTTTGTCTGTTGCCAGTTTGTCTTGTCTTGTTCAGGACGTACCAGCGTGTTTTCTGTTTTTTTCTTCCTTTTTTCAAGTTTTGTTTCTAGTCTTCCCGGTTCTGAAATTTCTGCCTGTCCTGACCCTGAGCCAACCTGCCATCCTGTACCTGCCTGACTCTGACCTGGTTTAGCAACCACTGCCTGCCCTCGACCTGCCCTTTGCCTGGGGAAAAATACATTTTTGAGATTCTAACTCTCTGCCTCCTGTGTCTGCATCTGGGTCTTATCCTGAGTTGTGATACAAACTGTTAGGGCCTACATAAAGCTTTCACAACAGCAGAGGTATCTTTTCAGCACCATGGAATGAATCCTTACCACTGCTACACCTGGCTATCAGCAGAGCCTTATCTGGCAGCGAAACAGTTCATTCAGCCTCATTTACTCATAGCTGATATGGCTGACTTGCTTAAATAAATGTGGTTTCTACTGACAATTGAGATGTACAAACGATGGCATAAGAGGATGACGAGCGGATAAGAGGCAAGCCGTAATTTTGATTAAGACATTAATGAGCGAGCTAGGGCGGGCGTAGTCAATTTAACTATTTGTTCAGCACTTTTGAAATGTACAGCGACAGAATTCCGAACTTGGGCCGTTCTTACAGTATTCTCCCTGTACATCAAGTCAGAACCGTAGTATAAATAAATGGGGAAAGGGACCAAATTATTATGGTGAGGCACATGGGCTACTAACAGCTTACTACACAACATACACAGGGTATTACTTTCTTAGCTACAGACGGTATACATATCTCCCTGGCATATTACATAATTTATGCAGCAGAATACAATACATTTTTTGGATTTTTTGCGCTGCGTTCACTTGAACAGCAAAGTGGCGCGGCAGTCCTTTGTGAGCAAATTTTGTCGTCAAACTTTGTCATCAAAGTCTCTGGATTTATGGTGCTTTCAAGACAACTGGGGGAAAAAACAAGGTTGAATCATGATGACGTCAGTGATCTATTATTATTATCTATAATTTCTCTTCATATGATAAGGATTGAAAAGTATTTGCCAGAAGGTTGTCGACTTGATTCATGATAATGACTGCTAGTGTAGCGTGGTTCATTCAGCGTTGTGTACTTTTAATTAGGATGCTGCCACAACTGAAGGTCTGCTAGTTGAATTATTTTTATTTGTCCTGCACACGAAGAGACAACACACATTATGTTAACCCTTGGCGCGGTCCTAGCTCTCAGGCACCTTGCTAGCTGAAGGTCAGGCAAAAGAGATAACCCGCGATGGACCAAACCAAAATATACAAACTTTTACAATCACATGTATGTACAATATTGATATGAAAAAGTGTTTGTACACCAAAGAAAAACATTAGCTATGCAGCTGTAATTAAATTTGAAAAAATACACTGAATTATTATTATTATCAAATTATTAACATCCCCTCTTGACCTGGCCTATTTGAATTGGTCCTTGTGTGCAACTTGGTGCATCATCTAGGGGAACAACATCACACTGCTACACTAGCTTAGATTTTGAAAGTATGATGTTGACATGAGTCCAATCAAAGTGACTGTAGCTATAACCTGATTTGACGTAATTTTATCTATGGCCAATGACCTTGAGCCTTCTTGGATGGAAACTTCTAATGTAACTCTATGGCAGCACCCAAGGGGCTTCAATTTTCAAGCTCTACCTGTGAAGTAGTGTCCCTATGAGTGACAGAACACGGAGCCAAAGTAGAGAACATTACCAGCCCCGATGCTCTGTATTTTCCACTGGCTGCCCCACCACCACAGAAAGCACTGAGCTAGGCTGAAACACCTGCATTTTTTGGAGCTGCCAAGCAAGAAAAAAAGAGACTAAGTTTGTATGTGGCTTTATTATTTCAATGATTATTATTTTTTTAAATTAGATTGTTTGCAAACTGCTCTGCCCCACCTGCACTGAATGACGGGACCCCACTGGACATATGTGACGCAGCTCACTTGCCAGCAACACAATCTCACACTCAATTTGTGCAAATATGTACAAAAGTTTTTCAGCAGATTTAGTTTGTTTTTGTGTTGATTATTTTGTGAAAATCATCAAGTATTAGGCGAAAACAAGCATAGAAGACAGTATTGGCATTAATAAATAAAAAACAACATAAGGCTACTGGTTATATTATGATTATTTCAGTGACAATATGGTTGATTAACACATTTGGGTTGTTAACACATTTGTTTTTTCATATAAATAAATGTGGGACACACAAAAAACGGCAGTGTAGAAAACCATTGCCCATCATGCATAGCTAAAATAATTTTTTTTAATTCTGAAGTCCCCCCCCCCCCCCCCCCATTTATTTTCCTGTGAATGAAGTCACACAAAAATGTATTTTTCCTATGAATTAAGCCACACAAAAACGCACGAAATCTGCTAAAATACCTTTTGTACATATTTGCACGAATTGAGTTTGAGATTGTGTTGCAATCAGCCGTTGTCCCAGCAATTTGCGACCTATAGGCAATTTCAATTGGCAAACAATAATTTAAGAAATATGTTAAATTAACAGAGATTCTCATGTGGCCCATTATATACGACTAACTGTATTAGTGGGCTATAGTATGCTAGATGTAGTTTGAAGAGACTTGCACTTTCTCTTAGAGCTATTTTTGTAGCCTACCTTTTAGGAGTGGGAAGATATCAATATATTTTACCTTTATTTAACTAGGCAAGTCAATTAAGAACAAATTCTTATTTTCAATGACAGCCTAAAACGGCCTAGGAACAGCCTTGTTCAGGGGCAGAACGACAGATTTTTACCTTGGCAGCTCGGGGATTCGATTTTGCAACCTTTCGGTTACAAGTCCAACGCTCTAACCACTAGACTGCCTGCCACCCCAAATATAGGTGAACAATGTTTATTTCTAGGCAATGTAGTAGCCTAAACTATACTTTAATCATATTTAGGAAGTACATTTGCTTGGAATGATAACTTCCCGGTGCTTCTCGGCTCATGCAGACGCGCATCTGATATCGCAGTTAAGGCTACTGAATTTGAAGCAGCAAGAATGATGACCGTGACACTTGCTACGTTTTGCATATAGGATATAGCCTACATTTTAGGAGAACGATTTGCAGGCAGAGACAAATAAATGGGTAATCCGTATTTAGGGTATTGAAAATGAAAAGGCGCATAGGCGAGTTATGCCTTTTCAAAAATGATAAAAAATGATTTATTGCACCTCGACTCACGTTGGTTGAGCGCCCTTTACTTCATTCCATTATCAAATATGTATTTCAGACACTGTAGTAAACTACAGTCTAACCATGTTTAAATTAATTTAATGTTAAATTGAACTGCCACGTGATTCTCCAAACACGTAGACAGTCTACTATTTTTCAATGCGACCACACATTGACACGCTTAAACTCGCACACCAAACTAGTGTGAACAATGCGAAACAACAATATTTGAATCCCAAAATCGTCTGTTTGACAGCGCGCCCCAATGAAAAATGCCGATCACGCCCCATTGATCTTTGTCTGCGACCCACAGGAATCCAGCCCTCTCTAGTAGGTAGCGCTGTCCAAGATGCCATAGAGAACAAATTGTGGCATAACTGAACTGCGGAATGTTTCCACGCATGCGCATTTACACATTGTCTGTGAGCTAGCAGGCTAGCAAATGGTTATCAATATATTTAGAAATACGTTATTGGAGCAGTTTTTCTTGTATTGTTTGATAGGGAAATGGGAATTCGTTATGATCTGTCACTAAGACGAATCGTGTCTATGTAAGCCATGGATGTATCGTGTCTGATGTCGACCAGAATGCTAACTACAGTTTACTAGCCGCTAGTTAGTTCTCAGTTCATTCATTGACGTCATTTCAAGGAAAGCGTCCATGATTATTTTATGTGGCTAACCAGCTCGCTTACAAAAATGTATATTTTGTTCACGATTATTACTTCATTAGTTTGCTATTTGATTTTGAGATGGATGAAAATGAGGAGGTATTGCACGGACTTGAAAAGACTGGATGGGAAAACAGTTGTCATTACTGGTAAGGCAGATAGATAACTAGCTAGCTAGATAGCAAATTGGCTAGCTAGTAGCCGCGCCTGCGCCGAAATGGACTCGTTTTAGCTTTGTAGACGTAGCGCCAATCGCACATAGCGTAGCGACAATCATAGTAGTACGTCTGTTAGCGCAGAGGTTTAAGCTTTTCTTGCCACCCAGTCGAACCGGCGACCCCCATTAGCAAAACAATTGAAATCATGTCTTCTCATCAGGTAAATGATGATGGCAATTAGAAGTAAAACATTTTACAATTAATAGATTTGGTACAGTTTCGTTAATGTGACCACATTGGAGGACAGTTTATAATAACGGCTGGAACGGAGCTAATGGAATGTCATCCATGTGTTTCCTATACTTGCTACCGTTCCAAATATTCTGCTCCAGCCATTACCACGAGCTTGTGTGCTATCTAGTGTAAACCCTCTCAGAGGGAGGATTAATGTATTTATTTAAAGTCACTGAGTGCGGTTAGCAACCTTACCCCCCCCCTTATTCAGATGTTTAATTGATGATATCCTCTTATTTCACATTAATATATTATCACTTTAGTTTTTTTTAGACTGTTTGTAGTCTATTTCACATCATTTGCTGTCCATTAGAGCTACATCATTGGACATTATGGCTTTGTAATAATAATCATCCATTGTCTCCCTCCCCCCTACCTGTCTCTTTTAGGTGGCAATGCTGGCATCGGCAAAGAGACGGCGGTTGCCTTGGCGATGCGAGGTGCCCGTGTCATCATAGCTTGCCGTGACGTGGACAAGGCTGAGAAGGCGGTGAGGGAGATCAAGATCAGGGGTCACAACGTTAACGTCCATCACATGGAGTTGGATTTGGCCAACATGCGCTCCATACAAGACTTCTGTAAGACCTTCCTTCAGAGAGAGAAGAGGTTGGACATCCTCATCAACAACGCAGGTGAGAGAGAGGAGTCTGTGGCACCCTCATAAAGAAGCCCGTAGACCACAGGTGTCAAACTCATTCCACGAAGGGCCGAGTGGCTGCGGGTTTTCGCTCCTCAATTGTACTTAATTGATGAATTAGTTCACTAATTAGTAAGGAACTCCCCTCACCTGGTTGTCTAGGTTTTAATTGAAGGAAAAACCAAACAACTGCAGACACTAGGCCCTCCATGGAATGAGTTTCACACACCTGCCTTAGACTCTTTGGCATTCAGAGCAGAGGTAGTAAACTCAAACATTTAGCAATCTCACTAGCTAACCTCCCCCCTCCACTCACAGCCATGCCCAGTGTGCTGGACTGGACGGAGGACAACTTCAGCATGTGTTTCGGTGTGAACCACCTCGGCCACTTCCTGTTGACCAACCTACTGTTGGGCCGCCTGAAGGATTCGGCCCCCAGCCGCGTGGTCACGCTCACCTGCTCCAACTACAAGTACCAGAAGTTAGACTTCCAGGACCTCAACTATAACCTGCTGCCCTTCTTCACCTACTGCCGTAGCAAGCTGGCCAACATCTACTTCAGCCAGGAGCTGGGTAGAATGATGGAGGGCAAAGGAGTGACGACATACGCTGTGCACCCTGGTGAGGCTTGAAGCACTACTATAAACATAGATAAAATTGATAGATTATGACTATATAAAATAATCTAATGGCCAAGAAGACGGAGAGGAAAGGGGTGACCACCTACGCTGTGCACCCTGGTGAGGCTTGATGCACTAGTGTCTGTATCAGTGTTTCCAATGTATTAATTTAGCTGTGGTCCTGGCCATGGCAAAATCATTGCTGCCGCTGCAAAAACATAGTATTTCTACGAAACGTACTTTCAATACAGTTTTGTTACGCACATTCACTTTTCCTCTGTACAGACAGTGCATTCGAAAAGTATTCAGACCCCTTGACTTTTTCCACATTTTTTTTTACGTTACAGCCTTATTCTAAAATTGATTAAATACAAAATGTTCCTCATCAATCTACACACAATACCCCATAATGACAAAAAAAAAACAGTTTTTTGTAAATGTTTGCAGATGTATTAAAAATAAACAACAGAAATAACTTATTTACGTAAGTATTCAGACTCTTTGCTATGAGACTCGAAATTGGGCTTAGGTGCATCGTGTTTCCTTAGATCATTCTTGAGATGTTTCTACAACTTGATTGGAGTCCACCTGTGGTAAGTTCAATTGATTGGACATGATTTGGAAAGGGACACACCTGTCTATATAAGGTCCCACAGTTGACCGTGCATGTCAGAGCAAAAACCAAGCCATGAGGTCAAAGGAATTGTCCTTCCTACTCTAAGACAGGATTGTGTCGTGGCACAGATCTGGGGAAGGGTACCAAAAACGTTCTGCAGCATAGAAGGTCCCCAAGAACACAGTGGCCTCCATCGTTCTTAAATGGAAGAAGTTGGAAACCACCAATACTCTTCCTAAAGCTGGCTACCCAGCAAAACTGAGCAATCGGGGGAGAAGGGCCTTGGTCAGGGAGGTGACCAAGAAGCCAATGGTTACTTTGACAGAGCTTCAGAGTTCCTCTGTGGAGATTAGAGAGCATTCCAGAAGGACCACTATCTCTGCAGCACTTCAAAAATCAGGCCTTTATGGTAGAGGGGCCAGACGGAAGACACTCCTCAGTAAAAGGCACAACATCCCGCTTGGAGTTTGCCAAAAGGCACCTAAAGGACTCTCAGACCATTAGAAACAAGATTCTTTGGTTTGAACTCTTTGGCCTGAATGCCAAGCGTCACGTCTGGAGGAAACCTGGCACCATCCCTATAGTGAAGCATGGTGGTGGCAGCATCATGCTGTGGGGATGTTTTTCAGCGGCAGGGACTGGGAGACTAGTCAGGATCAAGGGAAAGATGAACGAAGCAAGTAGAAAGAAAACCTGCTCCAGAGTGCTGAGGACCTCAGACTGGGCCGAAGGTTCACCTTCTAACAGGACAACGACCCTAATCACACAGCCAAGATAACGCAGGAGTGGCTTCGGGACAAGTCTCTGAATGTCCTTGAATGGCCCAGCCAGAGCCCGGATTTAAACCCGATCGAACATCTCTGGAGAGACCTGAAAATAGCTGTGCAGCAACACTCCTCATCCAACCTGACAGAGCTTGAGAGAAACTGCTGAGAAGAATGGGTGAAACTCTCCAAATACAGGTGTGCCATGCTTGTAGTGTCATACACAAGAAGACTTAAAGCTATAATCGCTGAAAGTACTGAGTAAAGGGTCTGAATACTTATTTAAATTTGATATTTCTGTTTTTTTTAAACAGTTTTTGCTTTGTCATTATGGGGTATTGTGTGTAGATTGGTGAGGAGAGAAAACAATTTAATCCATTATAGAATAAGGCTGTAACGTATCAAAATATGGAAAAAGTCAAGGGGTCTGAATACTTTCCAAATGCACTGTAGATCATCTGTCCTGGTATAACATCGTTCTGCAGGTTATATAGTCTGGGTACAACACCGTTCTCGATACGGCTCTCTAGTCACTGGAGAGACAGGCTGAGCGTGCCAGTCACTGTTACGGAATACGTATTAGGAACTTTGTCATTCCTCATCCTCACCCCTCAATTAGTAAAGTCTCAGCCTTTTGGGGCGGCAGGTAGCCTAGTGGTTAGAGCGTTGGACTAGTAACCGAAAGGTTGCAAGAACGAATCCGCGAGCTGACAAGGAAAAAATATGTTGTTCTGCCACTGAACAAGGCAGTTAACCCACTATTCCTAGGCCGTCATTTAAAATAAGAGTTTGTTCTTAAATGACTTGCCTAGTTTAAATAAAGGTAAAACATTTTTTTTTACCTGCCTGCACTAGTCAACCCTCTCCCCTAGTCAGCTAACTTTTTAGAGAAAATGTTTCTGTTTTAAAGCTAATTTCCTGCAATTCTACATATTTTGCCATGGGAGAAAAATGTGCAGTTTTAATAGCTAATTTAGTGTAATTCTAAACATTTTTTTCCCATTGCTTATGGCATGTGCATATGCTATCTGGTGAGGGGGCCCAAGCTTTAGGGGGTAGTCTCAGCTTTCTGTAAGTATACATATTTCTCAACTCTTCATTTTGAGGAAATACCACCACTTTACAAACGGAGTAGCCTATGTAATTTAGATGATGCGCTGGCAGAACGGAACAGAGCACGCCATTTGCGATGAATACATGAAGTAGCTTATAGGCCTACCCATGGAAAGTTTTTGTAGGACAATCGTTTTACTGCGAAATTATAAATGACTATGAGCGATAATATCATATTTACTGGATAACCCTCATTTTGGGGCACAGAATCATTGTGTGTGAATTATTTTATGCATCACACTTACATGTCCCTCCGTTTTCCAGGCTATGTTCAGAGCAGTTGGACAGGTCACTACTCCATCCTCTTCCGTATGCTGGTGCAGGTGATCATGTTCATGTTTTTCGTGCCGTGTGAGATGGGCGCTCAGACCGTGGTCTACTGCGCCGTGTCGGACGAGGCTGCCAAGCACAGTGGGGGATACTTCACCGACTGCCAGCCTGCCACGCTGAGACCTTTCGCCAGAGACACCGGTGTGGCCAAAAAACTGTGGGAGGCCAGTGAGAGGCTGGTCAAACTGGCCTGAGAAAGGATGAAGGCTTCGTAAGGCTTGTAGATGTTTTTAGCCTGGAATACTCACTGAATATCACTCTGTTTTACTATAGTTAAAAAAAAAACACAAACAATGGTTAAGGGGTATGATATTCAGTTTTGAATTTCCAGTCCAGGAGTGTTTTCTAGGTTTGTTGAAATATTAATGACTCAAATAACAAAAATACATTCCCTCACAATGTTGGCTTGCAATGTTTCACTGTTATGATGAATAAAAGTTACTGACTGTTAATGTGTTGATCAAAGCATTAAGGTCAGTAGACCAACATGTTAACGATCAAATTATACTATGAAGCTTTGCAAGAGAGAAATGTGTGGGGAAATGATTTGGGTCAAACTAGCCTGAAATTACTTTTATTGTTTTTGTTATTGTTTTTTATAACCATTGAATTGTCTTCAGGGGACCTTATTGTGAAATATGTCTGTTTATTTTTTATGAATGGGGAAAGCATTGTTTAACATTTTTATGGTTAACCTTTTTATTGCTGTCCTGAAACACTTGAATGGTGATGTGAAACATGGCTGCTTTTTCTTCTGTTGCAATAAAATCTGTGGCAATAAAATCCTGTGTCTTTGTTTTTTTTCAATTAGAGTGTACAGAGAACGTGGTGTTGTTTAGTAGAGCACATTTCAGAACACTCGGTAGGAGAAGTATGCAGCTGGTATCCTCAGAGAAACAGATCGGTGGGAATTTGAGGTGCTTCACCAGTTCCTGAAAGAGGAAGATGAGGCCAGACTGGCTGCACTGAGGGAGAAGGAGGCGGGAAAGATGATCGCCAGAGAGATACAGAAATGATCTCAAAACATCACTGCACTGGAGCAGAAACTCTCCAAAAAAAGAAGCTCATTTCTCACAGACTAAGAACACACCCAGACAAGCTACAGTGCACACTGCCGAATCCACAGCTGGTCTTAGGAGCGGTGATAGCTGTGGCCAAACACCTGGGTAACCTGCAGTTCGGAGTCTGGGAGAAGATGCAAGGGATAGTTCCAATACACTCCTCTGATTCTGGACCCCAACACTGCTGAATGTAGGCTATATCTGTCTGATGGTCTGACCAGGGTGAGAAATTTAGGCACAAGGCAGCATTTCCCTGACAGCCCATAGAGGAACTGGGCTCTGAGGGGTTCAGCTCAGGAAAGCACAGCTGGGAGGTGGAGGTGGGGGACCACCCTGACGGGGTGATGTATGTAGCCAGAGAACAGGAAGATTGAGTTATATGTAGGCCTAAAGTATGGAGTCTGGGCTTTACGGCTGAAGAGCTGTGAGTATTGGGCAGGCGGTAAGACTCCCCCTCTAAGGAGACCCCAGAGGATCAGTGTTCAGCTGAACTATGACAGCGGGGAGGTGTCCTACAAACCCAAAGACATGACCCACATCTACACATCAAGACGTGTTTACTGATAAACGGTAGCCATACTTCTCTATAGGAAAGCCCGGTGATACTATCTACCCTGATGTACAGATCTGACAATCAGAGGTGTCTCTGACAGCGATGTAGTCCCGATGAGGTGTGTGTGTAATAAATATTCATGTTTTGGTTTGTAATGAATATGTTCTTTCTGTTTTGGTAATACACACTAAGAACTGTTTATTTATGCGTAGTGAATCACAGAGTAATGCTTTTAGGGTTGGTATGCGTTTCCGTCATCGACACGCAACTGTTCTGGCTCATAATGACGGCCGGAATAGATCAAAAGGAATGGCATCAAACGCCTGGCTACCATGTGCTGGATGTATTTCATACCATTCCACTGGTTCCACTCCAGTCATTACCACGAGCCCGTTCTCCCCAATTAAAGGTGGCACCAACCTCCTCTGGTTTGTTATGAAGACTCATCATGAAAGGAATAGAAGAGCTATGTACGACAAGTCACCGGATTTCTACACACAACTCATTTGACTGAATAGGGCCTGGAGAACAAAAGCCATAATGTCTGTGATCAGTTCAAGTTTAACTCTCGGAGAGTAATATGACAGAGTGTGTGTTTACAGAGAGATGATGACATACGGAGGATCTGAGATTGTATTTGTAAATCATTTCTCCAGAGGTCTGTTCTGTGCCTACTGTACGATTTTATCTCATTAGTTCTTGTTATTTCAAAAATATTTTTTCTAAATAAATATAGACTTAAATATTGAATGAATAATACAGTGCCTTGCAAAAGTATTCAGCCCCCTTGAACTTTGCGACCTTTTGCCACATTTCAGGCTTCAAACATAAAGATTTAAAACTGTATTTTTGTGTGAAAAGTCAACAACAAGTGGGACACAATCATGAAGTGGAACGACATTTATTGGATATTTCAAACTTTTTTAACAAATCAAAAACTGAAAAATTGGGCGTGCAAAATTATTCAGCCCCTTTACTTTCAGTGCAGCAAACTCTCTCCAGAAGTTCAGTGAGGATCTCTGAATGATCCAATGTTGACCTAAATGACTAATGATGATAAATACAATCCACCTGTGTGTAATCAAGTCTCCGTATAAATGCACCTGCACTGTGATAGTCTCAGAGATCCGTTAAAAGCGCAGAGAGCATCATGAAGAACAAGGAACACACCAGGCAGGTCCGAGATACTGTTGTGAAGAAGTTTAAAGCCGGATTTGGATACAAAAAGATTTCCCAAGCTTTAAACATCCCAAGGAGCACTGTGCAAGCGATAATATTGAAATGGAAGGAGTATCAGACCACTGCAAATCTACCAAGACCTGGGCGTCCCTCTAAACTTTCAGCTCATACAAGGAGAAGACTGATCAGAGATGCAGCCAAGAGGCCCATGATCACTCTGCAGTGATCTACAGCTGAGGTGGGAGACTCTGTCCATAGGACAACAATCAGTCGTATATTGCACAAATCTGGCCTTTCTGGAAGAGTGGCAAGAAGAAAGCCATTTCTTAAAGATATCCATAAAAAGTGTCGTTTAAAGTTTGCCACAAGCCACCTGGGAGACACACCAAACATGTGGAAGAAGGTGCTCTGGTCAGATGAAACCAAAATTGAACTTTTTGGCAACAATGCAAAACGTTATGTTTGGCGTAAAAGCAACACAGCTCATCACCCTGAACACACCATCCCCACTGTCAAACATGGTGGTGGCAGCATCATGGTTTGGGCCTGCTTTTCTTCAGCAGGGACAGGGAAGATGGTTAAAATTGATGGGAAGATGGATGGAGCCAAATACAGGACCATTCTGGAAGAAAACCTGATGGAGTCTGCAAAAGACCTGAGACTGGGACGGAGATTTGTCTTCCAACAAGACAATGATCCAAAACATAAAGCAAAATCTACAATGGAATGGTTCAAAAATAAACATATCCAGGTGTTAGAATGGCCAAGTCAAAGTCCAGACCTGAATCCAATCGAGAATCTGTGGAAAGAACTGAAAACTGCTGTTCACAAATGCTCTCCATCCAACCTCACTGAGCTTGAGCTGTTTTGCAAGGAGGAATGGGAAAAAAATTCAGTCTCTCGATGTGCAAAACTGATAGAGACATACCCCAAGCGACTTACAGCTGTAATCTCAGCAAAAGGTGGCGCTACAAAGTATTAACTTAAGGGGGCTGAATAATTTTGCACGCCCAATTTTTCAGTTTTTGATTTGTTAAAAAAGTTTGAAATATCCAATAAATGTCGTTCCACTTCATGATTGTGTCCCACTTGTTGTTGATTCTTCACAAAAAAATACAGTTTTATATCTTTATGTTTGAAGCCTGAAATGTGGCAAAAGTTCGCAAAGTTCAAGGGGGCCGAATTCTTTCGCAAGGTACTGTATATGGGTAGCCTTATGCTTTATCTGTATATGCTTTACTAATCAATATCAAGTATGATAATCTGATTTGAATAATGTCAGATATTATTTAACATGAATCATCATCCTGTTACATCAAAATATGTATGAATCTAAAGTATAAACTGTTAGCCGGGTTACACTTGTGACATATTTATATTAAATGTCAACATTATATTATTGTAATATTATTTGCTAATCTCTGTATCGGATTAACCATTGAAAAACTTAACAGATTTCTCCTCTCATCAATAAAAAGCAAAGGAGGATGTCTGATCATTAAGATGATAATTAACTTATTTTTATTTAAATTGTCATTTTATTGATAACACCTTAACACATTTCCTTAAGTTTGAGAAACACATGTAGCACATTGGGGTAGCACAATAATCAGAAGAATCAGAGAAATATAGGATAAATGTATTCTACAGAAGAAACCCAAACTGACAAAAACAAAACTAAGACCCAACTGCAGAGAAATGATTGAATAAAGTTTTTAAACAGAGGGACTAGGAAAAGAGTTAAATAAATACTACAGAGATACTAGCTCAGTGTTTTCAGTACAGGTGGTCTAGTCACTGGATGGGTGCACTTTGTATTCCTATTGTTTAAAACGTTTCCAAAATTAACTCAACGAAACATAGTCCAGTGTGTATATTGTGCAGTATTCTGTGGCTAGGATTCAGTACGTCGCAGTGCATGCCTTTAATGCTCCTTTTAACCACCAGAGGGCATCTTTGAGCCTATCTAGGCCTACTCCATGCTCTACTATATTTGATTGTTGCTGTTTGAGATTATGCATTCCCTGTAAGTAAAATGTCCACTTAGTCTACAGTACCAGTGACATCAAATGCAATACTATGTTAAAAATGTACTTAAATGGAAGTTAGGATTTCCCCCCAAGTCCCACATGCAAGTTCAGTTCAGCAAGAGTCACTGGAAATGCTTATGGTTTGAGGTGATCCTCTCTCTGCTGTATGTATAGAAGTAAGCCACTCTGGATTGACAACACTGAGCTCCATATAAAAGCATGCTATAGAATCATCATCATCATCATCCTCCTTGTCATAATCATCAATATCAAAGTCAGCCTCTCGTCTATCTTCGCTATGTCGTCTCGAGACAAAAATAGTTTTATGCACTTAAAAAGCTCAGAAAATAGATTGAGAAAGGTTTAGTACACCAGCGTTCAGTAGAAAATGAAAAATTAGAAGACAATTCAGGGTTAACACCAAAACTAGTGTCCTGTTGACTATCATGCAAAGAAATGCCAGCTAAGATGCTAGTTAATAGCTAATACATGCTGCTTTGTACATGCTGCTATTTCTTATTTGTTTGGAGAGGGGGAAGAGGTCGGTTCACATGTTTGGTTGGCTCAATCACTCAGGAACACTTCTAGGGACATTAGAAGAGGACCTCTACATTTAAAAAAAATTCAACCTTTATTTAGGGCAAGTCAGTTAAGAACAAATTCTTATTTACAATGACGGCCTAGGAACAGTGGGTTAACTGCCTTGTTCAGGAGCAGAATGACAGATTTTTACCTTGTCAGCTCGGGGATTCAACCCAGCAACCTTTTGGTTACTGGCCCGCTCTAACCACTAGGCTACCTGCCGCCCCAAATCACAATGCCACAGAGAGTAATTTAACATTTACGTGAGCTGTATATCGAGGGAAAAACTAAATAAAACATTGAAGAAAAAGCACATAACTGACCAATAAAATAAATAAATAAATAATACAATAAATAAATATAAACCTGAGGACTAACCAATCGGCTGACCACCTCACTATTCATTGAGATGGTCAAAATTGTCAGGCCAATAATAATGAGACACTTCCAAAGGCAGCCAATCACAAGCAGGCATAACAACTATGGTGGTAGAATGGCAAAAAAACAACAACACTCACTTAGATCCAAAATGTGAAACTTCGATCAACTTCCTGGCTGACTATATGTTGCAGACACCTGACAGATCTCACAACGTCTGGATAGGTATTTAACATATCAGATAACCCCATCCTATGATATATTATAGTAACCGGATACCCGACTGTTGATGAAATGCAACGACTGTGATATAGTCGGCCTGCAACATTACCAAACACTCCAGAGCTGATTTTTCTTCATATACATATACATGGGTGTGTGAAGCCATCTCTTCCTAAAACATGTCAATCCATCTGTCCATCTCACACTGGCAAAAAAACACAATGAGTAGTAACACTAGTCAATAACATGCAATAGTAACACAAGTCAATGAAGATGATATTACAAATGTGAAAATGTAATATACATAAAAATCATAACAAAAGTAAGTTGTGGACTGAAGGTAGAGGACTGATAGGACTGCTGAAATAAAGCCTCTCCTCTCCTCTCTTCTCCTCTCCTCTAAAATCTCCATCATGTGGAAAACCAACACAGGAGCTATTCCCTTATACACACAGTCTTCTGGATACCCTGAGACCTCAGTCACATTCTTCCACTCTGAAATGAGCAGCAACAACTAGAGACCACAGGACAGAGGGACAAGGTGTACGCAAAGTAAACACCCACACATTTACTTGACCTCACCACTAAAACACCTGCTACCCGCAGACTGCACAGGCCCACATCTCTCCAATCCAACAGCCTGCCCTGTTAGCTCTCCATTAAACCCCACTAAACATATTAAACAGGCATGGAGCCCTAGGCACGGCTCTATGCAACGCAGGACCTCAGTAGTTTCCAGATTTTATATAGGTTCAGAGTGCAACTGGCTCAAGGTTGACGTGTGAGAGAAAGGACAGTTGCACCTTGGGACGCAGTAAGGATTTAAGTGTGTAAGGCTTCATCTCTGCTCACCAAAGGTTCAAAAAGCATCCCTGTGCAGAAAGATGAGATGTCAGAGGTGTTATAGGTACTGTACTGTTTTAAAGAGACTGCAAAACTGCTTTCTAGCGGCTGTAAAATTCTAGAGGCCTCATTTGCAGTTTGTGCAGTGCAGTGTACCGCAATATCTAATCGAACCACCGGGAGCACTGGGGATCACTGAGCCTTCCCACACACCAACGGCCAACACCAGAGAGTAAGAGAGAACCGGTAGGTCTACCCTCTGAGATATGTTAATAATAATAAACACAAAAAAGGCAAAAACATGATTAGTGTGAAATACAATAAAAGCCTCTGTTACTGTTGAATCTCGTTTCGTACAGTTGATTGTGACCGGACGACGGAAGACACCAAACCAAGCCAACCCCATTTCCAGCTATTCACATTACAAAGCTGAAAATTCAAACCAGTTGATAAAACCGGCCACCTATGGACTAATACTCCCATGTACTTGGTTCCACACACACGCACACACACACATTTCTAACATTCACACACTCGCTTCCTCCACACCACGTCTAACACCCCCCCTTCTCCCAAAAGTTATTTTTCTTAAACATGAGCTTTGGTCTAGTATAATATAATAGATTAAATACAAGAAGCTTATACAAAAACTACCAATACCATTTTGTCACTTAAAAGCCACAATAGAAAACAGCCACTGTGAATACTGAAAAACAACATGCTTCCTTAAAAAGATAGAGAAAACAAAAGATTTCCTTCAACTCTAGAAACCACTGGCATCAATCATTTGAATTATACAAATTACATATACAATTTCAATTGTGTAATAGTAATAATCATAATAATAATAGATTTTACTTCAAACTTTACATACTGTATTTCCTGTGTAGTGTTACGCAACACAAGTAAAGATTCACAAGAGGAAGAAGAGGGAACATCATGTAACATAAGAAGAAGAATCAAAATGCACAATGAGGCCAAGAAAACACCCCAACACCCCCCATCATACCCCTCGAAACACTCCCTACCCACAGCCCAATATTACCATAGGTGAGCCAGTGGTTGGGTTGGAGGGGTTGGGGTTGGAGAAAAGGGGCAAAACGTGAATTGTCCAAAGTTTGGGCTTGAGGGGGAGAAGGGGGTTGTTGTTGGAAAAAACAATAGATTGTTGTCGGATGGTTGGTTGGTTGTTGAGATGGTTGTCAGTGGATACAGTGGCGGGTGGCGATAGGTAGTCGTAAAGAAGAGAAGCATGCTAGGTATCTAGTGTGTGGGAGGCGTCTGGCGCCTGACACTGGATTTGCTCTCCCTCTATCTCTCTCCAGCAGAGCACTCTTGTTAGATGTGGCTATGGCATTCTACTCCTGAAACACAGGATACACAATTTAACAGACATTTCCATTTCACATCTTACATTTCTGAAAGCAAGTTTTCAAAACAGCGTGTCTGTACATGACTGCAAATGTGTGTACACACACATGATACAAACATGTTCTACACACCTCACTGGAGTGGCGCGGCAGGCGCACCCGAGCAGTGGAAGTGAACGTTCTGCCACTTGGCCTCCCGGCGGTGCCATACCCTAGTCTCCTCTGATTGGCTGGAGCGCGGATGGCCCTGGCCATCAACGAATTGGGTGAGGCGGATGTAGGCGATGCAGGCAGCGTCCTCTCCAATCAGGTGGACGTGGGGATTCAGG